>NW_005062646.1:371-1004 GCF_000277835.1 Geospiza fortis
GCTCCTCCCGCCGCGGCTTCGCTTGGTTCCCCCGTGGCCCCTTCCGGCCCAGCTTCATTCGCTTCCCTCGCTGGCCCCCCTGCTCCTTCGCTCGTGGTTTCCCCCGCGCTTTCACTGACTCCTTCAGCACCTCCGCTTGCAGTGGGGGACAACCCCTGCCCTTCAGGTTCAGTTTATGGAGATGGGGGGGAGAAATGCCAGCAATGTCTGAGCCAGAGGCGGTGCGAATCGCTAATGAAAGGCGAAACACATGGAGACAGATGACAGGAGATGCAATAGCCTCAGGCGACCGATCAGCTGCTGATGCCTTGCTGGAAATAGCTTGCCCAGTAACTTTTACACCAAATCCGGCCAGAGGCTTTCAAGCAACGATTACTACCTTAGATTGGAAATGGATTGCTCAGCTCCGTGCTACTGTGAGTGAATGTGGCATACACGGTGAGCCCATCTGACAGATGTTGGATTATTGTGGAGTGGGAACATTTTGTTGCCATCAGATATTAAGGGCCTTTTGAAGCTAGTGCTTACACCACACCAGCAGTTGCTGTTCAATGCCCATTGGCAGTCTGCTTGCCAAGAATCAGTAGCTATGCAGAGGCAGCCCGGAGACCCCTTGCATGGAATTACGTTAGA
>NW_005062647.1:0-1004 GCF_000277835.1 Geospiza fortis
AAGAAGAAAAATTGTTCTCCAGTTGCTCTGAGAACAATTGTGAGGAGGGCCATACAAAGCACCAAGTCAGAGATTCCTGAAAAACTGCTATTTAAAGTTGTAAAGTGTCAAAAGATGACTTGCAGGTTACACACTGTGAACATGCAAGCCCATTTCTCATGCCAGGAATGTTTTGTTCTATGTACAGTATAGCAGCCCTTCCCTGTTATCCAGCCTTATAAAGAGTACACTGGGCACAACAACTTCTCCAAAATCCACTATGGGACCTGCATCCATCTTCAGAACAGAAATCACCTGAACAGGTTGTGCAGGAGAACATTTCCCTGCTTCCAAAAGGAGGAGTTACTGCCATGCTGCATGGAACAAATGGGGCTGGAAAGCAACGGGATGAAGGCAGACCAGAGTGTGCAAAAACTCTGCACTGAACCATTTTTATAACTTATAACATTATTTGTAAGGCTCTTTGAAGCAGTCTCAGTATTTCTAAAATGATGTAGGGTTTCCACTGGGCCCGCTGCATAGGCTGCCTAATTAGAGTAGATTATGCTCTCACTATTTTGGCAGTAATGCCTTCTACTCTAAAAGAAAAGGGTAAATTATTCAAAAGTGGAAAATAAATGCATTTTATCCCAGAAATGGTACTAATGTTCACGACACAAATGCAATTCCTTCCAGGGCCAGCTCAGAGAATTGGTGCCAGAGCTCTGTATTACCCTCCTGAAAGGTATTTTTCCCCCACAGATTTTAGGTTCTGCACCTCTGCCAACAAACAGAGAAGTCTTCCCATAAGAATCTGCACTTTCTTGCACTGAAGACTATGGGATATTATTTTAAATAAATGACCATTCCAGCCTAAAGCAACAGCCTGAGGACACTAAAGAATCACTGTGTATGAACAACATAATGCTCTTAACAACTCCTGTCATTTCTGACAAGAGTGCATTGTTGGTCCACACACACTAAAATACAAGTATTGGGAATTTGCTGGTATTGCACGACTACAA
>NW_005062648.1:0-1004 GCF_000277835.1 Geospiza fortis
AAAAAAGCATTGTAGAGCATTTTTCAGTATAGGGATAAGAACTGAAGAATGATACAGGTGTGACAGGCCTTAACAAACCATTTATAAAGAGAGAAAATATAGGACCACTCAGGAAAGTTCATGTGGATGAGAAATGACATAAGCTGCACTAAATCTACAGTGGTATTTCATTCAAATTATACAATCAACTTGAATGAAATATGAACTTAAGCTAGCTTTCCTGAAAGATGTTATGGAGGCAAGACCTAACCTAAACACACCAGAGAAGAGCAGCGCTACTGTAGCAAAAGACACTACTGAGTCAGTTGGGTTTTGGGCCAAAACTTCATACTAAAAATGGCCAGTGTTGAAATACTGAAAAAAAAGGTAGTTTGTAGGTGTCAATTTTGGAAATGTCAGGCTTAATGGGAGATACATGTGTTTATTTTTCCCCTCTCAGAGCAGGTGGGATCTCCCTGTGTACCTTTTGCTGTCTGTGAAGCGCAAGTACACAGCGTGTTACAGGCAGACAGAGCCATCAGACTGCACACAGCTGTCACAGAGATGCTGTCACAGAGATGCTGAGAGAAGAGCTCCTATCCACAGAGCAGAGAGCATCTGATTTCCATGCTGTGCACTCCAGCTCTGTGCTTTGCAGTCAAAAGGAGATGATCCAGTGCATATGTCAGTGCACATCTATTTATTTTGTGTCCTCTGCAGTGCTAAGCACCAAGGGGCACATTCACTACTCAGACTTTCTGCCAATGTATCCAACATACAAATTCTTTACTACTGCCTTCACTAAGAATGCACAACCTGGATTTCCTGGTAAAATCAGCGAAACATTGAGATTGTCTCTGGGGTCCCAAAATGTGTGCTAAGTTTCTTAAAGGCCCTATACTTGACAATACATGAGAAAGTGAGAATTTCATTCTGGCCATTTGTGGTTTTAGAAAAAAATCTTGAATGGTATACACCAAGTACTTGGGAAGGGTCCAGTCTACAGAGGCAAATGAAAAAAAAAA
>NW_005062649.1:0-766 GCF_000277835.1 Geospiza fortis
CCAAATTCACCCCAAAATCCCCAATTTTGGGTTTTTTTGGGTCCCAAATCCTCCCAGAACTGCCCCAAATCCCCAATTTCAGATCCTCAATCCCCAATTTTGGAGTTTTTTGGGTACCAAAACTTCCCCAAATCCCCCAAATCTCCCCCAAATCCCCAATTTCTGATCCCCAAATCCCAATTTTGGATATTTTCAGGTTCCAAATCCCCAGTTCTGTTTTTTTTTTGGGCCCTAAATCCCTAATTTGGACGTTTTTGCATCCCAAATCCTCAACTTTGGATATTTCTGGGTCCCAAATCCCTGACTTTTCGATTTTTTTTGGGTAATAAGTTTGTCCCAAACACCCCGATTTTGGAATTCTTTTAAGTCTAAAATCCCAGATTTCGGGGTTTTATTGGGTCCCAAATCCCCCCAAAACTGCCCCAAATGCCCCAGAACTGCCCCAAATGCCCAATTTTGGATATTTTTGGGTCCCAAATCCCCAGTTTTGGTTTTTTTGGGTGTTTTTGGTACCTGGCAGAGCCTGATCCTGCCCTCGGCTGCCATCCTCAGGAGCCCCCCAAAACTGCCCCAAATCCCCCCAAAACTGCCCCAAATCCCCGGTTTTGGATATTTTTGGGTGGTTTTGGGTGTTTTTGGTACCTTTCTGCAGGGAATAGCCCGGGGGCCTGAGGCACAGCCTGATCCTGCCCTCGGCCGCCATCCTCAGGAGCCCGTTGGCCGCCCTGGCCACGTCGTTCCGAGCCGCCCGCGCCGTCTTGCAGCC
>NW_005062649.1:848-1003 GCF_000277835.1 Geospiza fortis
AATCCGCCCAAAACTGCCCCAAATCCACCCAAAACTGCCCCAAATCCCCTGTTTTGGATATTTTTGGGTGGTTTTGGGTGTTTTTGGTACCTTTCTGCAGGGAATAGCCCGGGGGCCTGAGGCACAGCCTGATCCTGCCCTCGGCCGCCATCCTC
>NW_005062650.1:0-1003 GCF_000277835.1 Geospiza fortis
AAAAATCTGAAACTTTTGGGGAAAAAAATATGGATTTTAGGGGAAAAAATAGGAATTTTATGGATTTTTGGAGAAAAAATCTTGGATTTTTTGGGAAAAACTGGGAATTTTTGGGGCAAAAAATGGAAATTTTGGGGGGAACAATGGGATTTTGGGGAATAAAATCTGAAATTTTGGGGGAAAATTTTGGATTTTGGGGGAAAAACTGGGAATTTTTAGGGGGAAAAAAGAAGAAATTTGGGGGATTTTTTTGGGGGAAAAAATCTGAAACTTTTGGGGGAAAAATTTTGAATTTTTTGGGGTAAAAATTTTGAATTTTGGGGGCAAAACATTGGAATCTTTTGGGATTTTTTGGGGGGGAAGACCAGGAATTTTTAGGGAAAAAAATTGAATTTTAGGGGATTTTTTTGGAGGGAAAAATGAGATGAAAATTGAGTCAAAAACGAGGAAAACTTTGGAATAAAATTGAGTGAAAAATGGGATTGAAATTGGGAAAAATTGGAGGAAAAATGGGATGAAAATTGGGATGGAGATTTTGGGGAATTTGGGAAAATTGAGGTGAAAATTTGGTGAAAATTGGGTACAAAACAGGGGAAAAATGAGGAAAAATTGGGATTTTAGGGGAGAAAATGGAATTTTTAGGGGATTTTTTTGTGTTTTGGGGATCGAGATGGAAATTTTTAGAGATTTTGGGAAAAAAGTTGCTTTTTGAGGGATATTTTGGGGGGACTTTTGAGCCATTTTTGGGGCATTTTTTGAATATTTGTAGGGATTTTTGGGGGGATTTTTTGGGGGATTTTGGGGGGGTTTTTAATTGAAATTTTGGGGCTTTTTTTGACTTTTTTTTTTGGGTTTTTTTGGGGGCAGGAAAAGCCCAAAATGTTCGCCAAGGGCACCGAGATCACCGTGGGGCTCGTGGTGAAAAAACTCAACGAGATCCTGCAGGCCCGGGGCAAGAAAGGCACCGACAGGTGGGCAAAAAACCCCAAATTTCACCCCAAAA
>NW_005062651.1:0-1003 GCF_000277835.1 Geospiza fortis
CTCTAGCAAATAGATAATTTTGCATGTTACCCTATTAGAAAGTGTTATGGATTAATGTAAAATGTTAGTCTTACCACAATTTGTGCAGTACAGCATGCTACAGCACATTTGGAGTTGGAATATATCAAGGGCTAATTTTCTAATACATTTTTTTCCATAATAGAAAGACAAGAAACTAGAAGCTTTACATAACCAAGGTTAAAGGTTTCTGTAAAAGCTTAAAGTTATCTTTTCTTTTTAAACATTTAAACCTGCAATTAGAGATGTATCCAAGACATACAAGTATGATCTTGAAACCCAAAGAAAAACTGGCCATGTTCTTATATCAGAGACTTTCAGAAAAGAATTCAATTTGTCTCAGAATATTTTTGTATTAAGAAAGGCTAGAAAAGAACTTTAGAATTTGTATCAGTTCATTTTCTAGTTATCTCTGAGGCTGAATGTTTGAGTTCAACGTCTTGATGTAGATCTATTTCCAGGTTCAACCTCATTCAGATAGTGGACACATCACTGTCTTTCAGTAGATTCAATCTATTAATGATTGAATAGGCATAAAAGAATATGTATACTATTGCTTTTCTAAGCAATTCTAAGTCTACATACATTATAATGTAGATATCTATAATGTTGATACATTTCGGCACAAGGTCTTCCATTCTCAACATCTTCTGTTAATACTGTGATTATCACTCAGAAAGTGGTTCTGTGACACCAGAGTTCTGTCATGGAACTCTGGGACCCTACAGATGTTACCTTATAATTTAAGTTTTTGTCACTGTTAGGATTTACTAGACTGAACTTTTTTCCTCATTCAGACTGTACCATCCTTCATCTTTTAATGTATGACATGATGGCAAAAGGAATAGTCAGCATGGATTCAGCAAAGGTAAATTGTGCTTGACCAACATAATTGCCTTCTATGGTGTAAAAACTACCTGGATGGATGAGGGGAGGGCAATGGATATTTTTTACCTCCACTTCAGCAAGGCTTTTGACACTGTCT
>NW_005062652.1:0-1003 GCF_000277835.1 Geospiza fortis
AAAAAATAGGGGTTTGTATAAATTTGTTTTAGAGAATCATTCAACCACTTGCCCTCCCATCTACATGCCACTACTAAGTTGGTGTGAGAAACAAACTGGCCAGTAGAAATTATAATTCATAGTCATGTACTCACTTAAGCAAAAGCATTTTCTGTGACCATTCTGTAAAGCAGATCACACCTTTGTCACAGGCAATATCATCCACAACACCCAAAAGGCTTTACATATGTTACAGAGTAAACGCCTTTTTTATTTCAATATTTACAGATATAACCACAAACCACAATTGAACTTTCACTTATTACAGTTTTTCAGTTTGTAGTTTGAGTCCCCTGTTCGAAAATTACTGCAAGGCCAAGGTTCAGTGGAAAGTTCTAAGGCTGCGTATAGTTCAAAACACTCAAATTATATTGCTCGTAGCACAGACAGAAACATACCGCACAATTCTAATTGGAAATTTTTGCCCATGCACGATTTGTATCAAAGACTACATAGAGCTCATAAGGATCTGTTTTACTTTGGAGAAAACTAGATCCAAACCTGTGAAACATGGTAGTCCTTCAGAAGGACACTGCTTGTTTTGTTAGAATATAAATTGAAGAACATAAATTAACACTAGATCTCTGTATTTGAGCGCCATATAAAAGAATGATCTTTCTAAACACCTCATGCTACATGATATTACAAAGTCCTGCCATTCCAAGTTGTATTTTGCGAGGTAATTTATAGGGAAAAAATGGCACAATGCAGGTAGAATAAATTAATCCAAAATTATTTCACATTTAACAACCAGTGTCTGTCTTGCACACTGTCAAAGTATTGGCACATTAAGACAGTCCCGAAATGTTGCTGTTATCATCTCTACTTCTTGAGTTTACCGAGACCATAATTTCCTCCTCAGAGGTGTTTCTCCTCATAAGAATGTTTCCTCTCATGAGAAAAGTACAATCAATTTTCGTTAAGTGCAGTTTTAGAGAAATGTTTGTTGTTTAAATTACTTCTG
>NW_005062653.1:0-1003 GCF_000277835.1 Geospiza fortis
AATATCCCTTTGATCAGTTTGGGTCAGGTTGTGTCCCCTTCCAAGACCTTGCCCACCCCCAAGCCTGATGGGGAACAGAATGTTTGAGACAGCATTGATGATGTGCCAGTGCTGCCCAGCAGCTGACAAAACACAAAAAACAGTGGTGTGTTACAGCACCTTTCTAGATACCAGTGCACAGCACTGTGAGGGTTGCTGTGGGGAAAATGGGCTCCATCTCAGCCATATCCAATACATACAGACTCTGACTCAGCTTCAGAGGAATAGTCTTTATTAGAACAATGTCTTCCCACAAGCATCAGTGATTTTTTTTAAGTTGTTACCTATTGCTACAGTATCAATTTACATAAATTTCACTCTAGTGGAAAAATTTTTAGTTTCTACTATTTCTTTTCTTCCAGTGGAAAAAAAGAAAAAAAAAATTAACTGACATTAATGTCTGGAAAAGATACAGTTTAAAACTTACAGCTATTCAAAGTATGCATATTGCCTTAGTTTGTTATGAAAAGAATGCCCATGGATGCATACATATCCTTTTCCCTCTAGCCTTCCCACTCAGCAGTAATCTAGAACATGTGTAAATAGTGACCCAAATACATAGAATCATTGGATATCTTTAATTGTAAAGAACCTATAATCACCCTCAAGTCCAATTACTGCTACTCACACTAGCAGTAGCATAAGAATTAAGTAAATCTTAACTCTTATGACTAAGAACATCATCTAGATGCTCCTTGAACTCTGGCAGCTTTGATGCCATGATCACTTCCTTGGGAAGCTTATTCTGGTGACAATCCATCCTTCCAGTGAGGGACTTTTTTCTAATGTCCAGTATGAACTTCCCTTGATGCAGCTTCATTCCACTTCCTCATGTTTTGTTGCTAGTCACCAGAGAGATATCAAGCACCTTCCTCTCACTACCTCCTTTGAGCAAGTTCTACACTATGATCCTTCAGCCTTCTCCAAGGTGAACAAATGAAGTGACCTCAGCTGCTTCTCATAA
>NW_005062654.1:0-1003 GCF_000277835.1 Geospiza fortis
TTTTTTTTGAAAAATTCTCAGTGATCGGTCTGCATTTCTTCAAGCATTTTTGCCTACCTGAGGAGAAGGTCACAGAGGAAGTTGTATCCTTGCCATATCCTAAAATCATCCAACAACGTTTGGGATACATCACTGGAGTCTTTGAGAAAACAAGAAAGTCCAGCAAACATCTCAACTATTTCTAGGGGAGAAAGGTCATCAGACTGCTGCATGTTCTGCACACATGTGGACAAACATTCCTTTTCTGAAAAGAATTGCAGAGAAGTTTAGGATTTTACTGACATTAATGACAGCAAGAGGCATAACCAACACAAAACACAGCAATGAAGTAACTTATTCAAGCATCTCTTGTTGCAGAACACTTAATACTACTTGAGGATGAGAAGTGTTCTCAAATGGCTTTGGATCAGAACCCTAACCTCTTTTTGCCAACCTCTTCCTCCCTTTTACAACCCTTACTCTTGTAAGGAGGAAACTGTGTAGATAAATACTAATTTTTACTTTAAAAGTCTGACCAGATAACTCAACAAAATAAAAAGACAAATATGGCAACTGTAAGTCATTCTAAACCATATTTTTTCTTTTAAAACACAAAGTTATACAAAGCACTAACTTGAAGTGTTATTAAATCCATAGATATAAACCTTTACAACATGTCATCTTATTCCTTCTCTGGTTGGCATTTCACTGGCTGGCATCAAAAAGACATAGTTGCCTTGCCCTGCATAATTCTCATATTCCATCAGTTCAGTCGGTCAGTAACAAAGTTTCCTCAAATCTACAATGAGATTTTAAGTTGCACTCTGTTTTGAAGACGCTCCCTTCAATTATTTGCTATTTTAACTTTGCAGCATGCACAACACAAGCACAAATCTTTCTAGCTAGACTGATGACAAAATTTTCCAGAGGTTAAATCAGTGCATGAGAGCGTGAAAGGATGCTCCTTTGCATATGATGAAATAACAAATTTTTCCTGAATATAAGTTGTCTTGTGACAGATGTT
>NW_005062655.1:0-1003 GCF_000277835.1 Geospiza fortis
CAAATTTTCTCTAAGGTCTAGAGTGAACAGAAATCTTCTTTCATCCATGTTGAGTTTCCATTTTCTACTGCTTTCCTTCTTCCCAATAAAAATTAATAGTTTGGCTGTTAAGTGATACAAAAGTCACATGGAATTTTGACCCTGGCAATGAGAAT
Source organism: Geospiza fortis (assembly GCF_000277835.1). NCBI lineage: Eukaryota > Metazoa > Chordata > Aves > Passeriformes > Thraupidae > Geospiza > Geospiza fortis. The sequence goes on from NW_005062655.1 coordinate 156, forward strand.
TGTACAGCACTTTCCAATATTTAAATATTTATAACAGAATTTTGCTTGAAAACATTGTTTCTAAACTATCTTTAGAAAATGATTGCTGAAGATAAGAACAATATAACATGGGTTGGTGAAGTGTAAATGTGTAACTTCCCAGTATGTTACCAAACACTTTTCTTAATGCACATCAATCTCAGGTGCACATTAAATCACAAATGATCAATTTTCAAAGGGCCTAAGGACTTGCAAGTCTCTTGCACCAATAAAAGCTGAATGTATACAGCATCCTCGTCTGTCCATCCAACATTTCATACATATATGTATGCATACATGTTTAAATTATTCCATTTTATGGTACTGAAGAAGTTCATTGATTCATATATAAGTAACACAGGCAACTGTGGTACATAGGTGGATGCTGCAAAGCAATGAGCAAACACACAAGCTGACAAATTCTGTGATTAGTGTTAAAGAGAGGCAAGATTACACCACTCTTACCCATATCAGGAAGTATTTCATTCAACTGGTGGTCCTTTTGGGTCAGTCTGAAACCCCTAGTCACTAAGTAACACTTTACTCCACAGGTATTTGTTGATATAAATTGGGTTATCTGTATAGTAAAATACTATTCATGAGAAATAAGGGAACCATAAGGCCCATTGGCTTCACTAGATCTTACTAGGAAGTGAAAGGAAAAAAAAATGCACTCCTAATAGGAGTGAGAAAATTTGAATCTTACTGAGAAAAAAATTACTTATTTGCTATTAAATATTAATAGAATCAATTGGAGGTACTAAATAATAATATAAAATTTAGCATGTATATACATCTCCATATAATATGTACATATATATACACACACA
>NW_005062656.1:0-1002 GCF_000277835.1 Geospiza fortis
CCATTGGAAGGCAGGACTACCATGAGCAAAAAGGTCTGATGTAGCTTTAATTCATCTGATCTTTATGGCACAGAAGAGAAAGCATTTGAGTCTAGAGCAGAGGAGGGCTGGGGAGAGTCTGCAAAAACATCACAAAGGTCAGAGATGGCGTTTGGAGCTGCTGGACTTTGACCCATGCCTCTGGTTTGGGGAGAAGAGACACAGGGAGCAAGCTGCTTATTTAACTGTTTTTATAAGACAGGTGAAGGGACATGCAGAGCCAGACAGAACATCTATTTGGGAGAAATGAGTGTTTACACAGGCAAATTACCATACATATTTCCCCCAGGATACAAGCATTATTAGACCTGTTACAAACTTTGTCAGCAACCACTGAGGAAAAAAAGAATCTTATTTACCCTTCTAAATACAGAGCAGTCTTCAGGGTAATACAGCTGCTAAATTTACTGGCATGGATGGCTGCGTTACAGCCAGGATTTATCATGCATGATAAATGCAAAACTGTCTCAGCCTCAGCTACAAGCTTTTGTTCCAAGCATATTATTTATTTATTGCCCAAAATTAAGAACATACAGGGAAAATGAGCTTCCCCACCAGGGGGTAATGTTTGTGTGCCACTGAGCAGAAGGAGTAGTGGAGCTGGGGGCTGTGGCAAAGCCCCAGTTCTGCCCTGGTCCATGCCTTTCAGCACAGTTAAGACAACCGTGGGCACATGTCCCCACAAAGGGTTAGGAGGCAAATGTTGCTAGTTATGTGCTCTCCTGAAAAAGAATTGGAGTGATGAGAAAACACACAGCTCCTTGTCATGCTTCCTGTCAAATTTGGGGCTGTAGGATGTCTTGCTGCCTTTGTGAATGAAAAGGAACTCCCATCCTGAACAAATGTGCTTTAATCATCAATGTATCCTCACAGAAGTCTGTAACACTTCAAGTTTTGGCTAATTGCTTGTTTTAATGAGACAGAGAACACAATAAATCATGTTTATGGAAATCAATCTGTCCT
>NW_005062657.1:0-1002 GCF_000277835.1 Geospiza fortis
AGAAAATCCACTCTCCACGGAGGTTACTGCAATTGCTGGCACATCCTCACTTTCCAGGGAGCAGTAGAGGACTGTCTGCAGTGTTTACAAACACCTCTCATAGCTGTCATACGAGAAAACCAAGAAAACATGTGGAAATCTTTTGTCTTTGGCTGACTTTTAAGCTACATCAACAAATGCTTGTGGCATATCAGTTTCATGAGGACCACAACAGAGATTCAAAAAGACACTGTAAAGACACTAAGGCATCTACCTTGTCCAAGTGAACTGGGTTCATTTTTAGAGATGGAACTGTTTCTCCTATTTCTTAGGAAAACTAAATTCAGTCTTTTGTCTCTCATCCATCTGCCTCTATTACTGTTGAGCCCTAAATTACTGTCACTTTTACAGTGCATAAATCTAAGGCAAACAGAAGGTTTGATTGGGCTTTCTCTCCATCATGGAAACACAGGACTATTACACCTTTGCATTTAAGATCTCTGAGAGAATTTCTACACAGACACTTCAAATATAGATGACAGAAGACAAATTGCTAAAACTGTGCCTGAAATGAACTTTACTTCCAGATTAATAGCAACGCTAACTCTCCCTACCTCTGACTTTTTAGGATCAGATCTAGCACAAGCAAAACTGTTGTCATTTCTACTGAGCTGGCACGTGAGATACACACATGAATGTATCTTGTGTCACTGTGCACCTGGCTGGATGGTCTGATTTATAGTTTCATATGTAGTTTTCCATGGTTTGGCATCTGACATGCTACAGCATCCAAATGATTGACTCAGATTTACAGAATCTCAAGATAAGGCATTATAATAGTGCCCCAATGCATGTAAAAGTAAAGCATCCTTAGGTAGCTTTGCATGAAATTCTCTATGGGGCAAGTGGATACATCATACCCCTAGTAGATTTCATTAATTCCCAAAATTTTAAGTGTGTCTTTTATCTTCTTATCCAGCCAGAATTTTATCTCTGCTGCCAAATCCCAGCAGCTGCATTCCT
>NW_005062658.1:0-1002 GCF_000277835.1 Geospiza fortis
TCCTCCTCCTCCATCACTGCTCATCCATCTCTCCTCATGTGTCAAGCCTGGCTCACACATACCACTCAAATTAAGGCTTGATATGGAAGCAGTGAAATTCAGCAGCAGTTTCTAGTACCAGGCTTGCAACTGGGGTACACACAGAAGGGGGTACATTTAAAAGAAAAATGTTCCCAGGGAAGATATCCCTTGTGACAAATCACTACATAACACAGGTATTTTATTTATTCATCTCAAGTGTAAAGCCTGGACCCCAGAAACATCTCAGCATGTCAGAGCCATGACTTAGCCTGGATGACACAACACTGCCATGCTGAGAACGTTCTGCTTCTCTTTTAACACACTGCTAAAACAAGATTTGAATAATATTTTGGCTACATTTCATTTCCAGAACTCTGTTAACGGCCACTTGGGACATATTTATTTGAAATTAGCCAGTATGTTTTTCTGAATTGCTGTACATGGACAGCTTAAAACTCAGATAACTCTCAGGAATGACAGAAGTGAACAGGCAACTCCCAGCACGCCAGATGTGAATTTTCCACAGAGACATACTGATTTTCACTTTGCATTTTCAAATTCTATGGCCTTTGCTGGACATCAAACATTCAGACAACTCTACATGCCCTGGGAGAAAACAAAATCTACACTTGCACTCATCTGTGGAAAGCAGGAACATTCCTGAGGATGAGTTCCCTCCTAAGCTCAGCACCACACAAATCACAAGACACCTGCACAGTGGGTGTGCTTAGTCACTTTTCCATACTGTTTTTGTCACATCAGTGGAGAAAACTGCTCTTCCCAGGAACTCAGGAGTTCCTGTCCCAGGGATGCAGCTCACAGCTTTGCTGAGCAGCAGGGGAATGGAACACACAGGAACAGCTTCTATTAATAACTTCAGGTTTACAGACTTGCCCAGGCAGCTAATCCTGCCTGATAGCAGATTAATGATTAAAGGCTTGACTCTGTGGACTTTTTAAACCTGCCACACAGTCAGTCAGT
>NW_005062659.1:0-1002 GCF_000277835.1 Geospiza fortis
GTTTCACACTGAATGATGCAATGCTGTGGATTACAGGACACTTTGGGAGTCTTTAGTAGTTGATGGCACTTTCTAAGATGTTTCAGCTGCCTTTAGGCCAGCATGGTTGGGTCAATTGTGCCTCCTCAGGAGCAATGAATACCTTCAGGCCTACATGTGGATGTCCTGGTTCTTCCCCAGCGGGGAATTTTCACAGCTGAGTCACTGATTTAAGGATCTGGCATGTTAAAAACCACTATCCCACCTCACAGGATTTGCCTCTTAGTCTCTTTCCTTGTCTTGTTCAACACCTAGCTGTAGCCTCTGGTGATGGGTGTGTTTGAATCTATAAGCATTAACATTCCTCACAATGTGCTACTGAACATCTTTAAAAGATGATCTTCCGCAATGGACACAAAAAGTCAGTAGCAATTTTGTCCAGAGAGTCTCACAAGATAGTTTAATTTCCCTTGTTAGGGTATTCGACAGTCTTCATAGTATTTTCCCTTAAATTAAGCCTGACTTTAAGTTTTTTTCCCAGTTTAATTCCAGCATTATTAATCTATTCTAAATAATATCTCTGGCTTCCTTGTTCTTCCAAGCAGCTAGACAATAATTGCCTGTTTCACTTCACTGCTACTGAGGGATTCCACTGGTGCAAACATTCCCAGTGTATTATTAGTCCAATTTTATTTCATCATCATTACAATGAATTAAATGGAATTATAAAATTCTAAGCCTGGAAAGCAGAATTAGACCTGTAATTGCATTCCATCAGAAGCTAAATTTCCTTTAATCATTTTTACTTTCATCTAAAATTCTTGTAGAAAACTCTTTGCAGAGGTAGGACACCTACTTTTCTCCAACATATTTCAGGCTGCAGCAGGTTCCATATAAAAGTAAGGTGTTAAAGAAATCACGGAAAAAGAGTGCTTTGCTTCCAGAGCTGCTGAGATGTAGGGTTTGTGCACAGCTGTAGACATCTCTTGAGTATTTAAGACATGGTAGAACCTTGACCTTGGC
>NW_005062660.1:0-1002 GCF_000277835.1 Geospiza fortis
GTGTTCCCTTCGCTTCCCAGATGTTCTATCTGCTGTGTCTGTCCAGCTGCTCTGCACGGGAGGAGGAGACCGAGCGAGAGTCTTTGAAGATGGGGCAGCTGGGATCCCTCTGCTTGGAGTTCTATGGACTTGCACACAGGCAGTGATAATTACATCAATCTGTACATATCTTGCTATTTGTATTGGTATATTTCTAGACATATGATGCTTACTATATTTCTAGAAATGCAATACTTATTATATTTATAAATGGACTATGTATATATGTACAAATACATACATACAGGTTTGCAGTTACATATTTGTGTGTAGGTGTATGTAGCTTCTTATGTATGTTGTAATATCTGTGTTTAGATTTCCATATGTATACAGTTGTGTAGGTATCTATTTGTATTGATGTAGTTTTTGGTATATGTCTTTTTAAAGAGGGATATTGCTGTTCGTGTTGGTATATATGTCTGGTTTTATATTTTTAGCTGTATATTGATCTATTTCTATATATGTAATTATATTTACATATGTATTGAGATGTACAGCTGTATATTTATATTGATGCATTTGTATGGATATTTAGCTTGGCACATTTTTTTGTATTTATAGATAGGTTTGTGTTATATATCTGTTTATATATATGTTGTATGTAATCTGTAATATTTAATCTATATTTGCATCTGTAGATCGTTATATATGTATTTATATATATTTGTGTCTATATATAGTTTTCATTCTGTTTCAACATGTATGGAGTGTTATAGTTGTATAATTCTATTGGTTCTATGTATAATTCTCTGAGTTCTTGGTACAAGACTACTTTGAGAGAGAATGCATATTATTGTATTTCTATATGGGCTGTATGCTTGTAGTAATATGTAATAAATTAAGTTGTTAAATACCTAATTGATCTTTGTGTATAGTGAGTTGTTGTAGAGGTTGGCAGTAAGTTGGTTTTTTTTTAACTGAAGTTGTATTTTTATATTTTAACTAGACTGGCTGTAATAATCT
>NW_005062661.1:0-1002 GCF_000277835.1 Geospiza fortis
ACTGCCCTGGGCAGCCTGTTCCAATGGCTTAAAATTCTTTCAGTGAAGAAATTTTTCTGAATACCAAACTGAACTTCCTCTGGTGCAACTTAAGCCTGTTTCCTCTCATCTGATCTCTTGTTCCCTGGGAAAAGAGAACAACATGCACCTTGCTAGTGGAATTTACATATTAAGGGGCTACAAAAGAGAAAACTTTTTTCATGACAAAAGGAAGAAGAGCTGATAATCTTAAATGTCTTGCCAACTCTTTATTTTGGTGGTGCTGGTTTATTAGTTACCTTCTACACCAGGTCTTGGTGTAGCATTTGTGATGTTGTGCGTAGACATTGCAACATCACTGGGACCCTGCACTTTTACACAGGTGTAGTGACACTAAAAAAGTCTCCAACAAATACACCAAATCCACCAATTCAAAAGATATAGACTTCAACACTGGGCATTTCTACAAAATGGGATTCCTTAGTTTCTGAACGTTTGTATTTTCTATGTGTATGTTTAGGGATGGGTAGTGAACGCTAACCAGGGTAAGGATTTAGCTCAGATATCACCTGACCTTTGAAGTGCCTGCAAATGCCTAATGGCACACACAAGTTTTATTTGAGCAGTTTAGGTACCTACAAACACAATAATTGTAGAGACCAAGGCTATAAACTGGTTAGAATTTTCAGGCTATTTATAGAAATAACTTGCAAATGTCTCCCTATCTCAGCATTGTAGGTAGAATATTAAATGCTCTCATAAAACTGTTGGCAAAGTGTGCTGTCTAATGGCTCAGTTCACAGATCACCTCATCCCACCTGGAAGACATGCTGGCTGCATCAGTCTGCTCTCATTTTCTTCTGGATCCACTTAGTATATGTGGATGGGCTAAATGTGCCACTCTCCAACAAATGAATGACCTCTGAATTGTCTGAACAGACTGTAATGTTGAGAAAACACAGCAGACACCCTTCCTCTTCTACCCAGCCTGCAGGAATGTACTGAACTGCTCTGAAAACAAAA
>NW_005062662.1:0-1001 GCF_000277835.1 Geospiza fortis
CGGTTCTCATGGTTTTAGCAGACCTACCTAAAAAGTAAAAAATGTCATTGCTGCAATTCTATGTCTTGATATCAGATCTGAATTTTTCTTTTCTGTGAGAGCTGGAAATGAATGCAATGTCTGAGAGTAAAGGTAACAAATCTCAGTGCTTAAGTGGAAGATGGTGCATTTCATGGCAGACTGAAAAATGAGGACCTTTGAGACCTGGTAGTTTTCAGCATGGATCTTAGGGCAGGCTTGCACTAGTACAGTGATAGGGTGGGAATAACTTTTGAACTACTTAGCTGAAAAGAGGCCAGTCTGATGGAATTCCTATGATATATGTATTTCCTGGTCAACAGTTTTCCAGATCATGAAGAATAAACATGTTTGGGATGTTCCATGATCAGTTGTTCAGCCAGGGAATTGCAGCAAAAAACAGGAGATGACAAGCATTAGCTTGATGGAGGTCATAGCACCTGTAATTGTCCAAAAGACAGTTGATACCTAGGTGTGGTGTTTTCAGAAGTACTTAAAAATGGACTCATGAAAGAAGAGGGAGGGAAAGAAAGAAACTTTCAGAAGCCAAGCTGAAAAATGAGAAGATAAAAATAGGCCTGAACACTGCCATCTTAGCTATTTTTTCCCCTTTAACTGGAGATATTCAGTTCTTTTCATCCTCTTACCCATTTTTGCATTCGTCATTTCGGTCCCAAGTCTGTTTTGAACTGCTTGACTGCCTGCACAGGTTTTCAGCATATCCTGAAGATGGTTCACTGCTGTCAGCTTTAGAGAGAATTCTTCCTGGAAACATTTGCATTGTTGGAAGACGAAAGCTAGTTGGAAGAGCACTGGCACCTGTAGCAGTAGTAGTGATGTTGCAGGTGGACATGCTGGAACAACATCAAAACCAGGCTTACTTCTGTTATCGAAGCTTTGTGGGTTGAAGAAAGTGGAATACTGGTGTATGACTGAGAAACTTAATAAACACTTCCTTAGAAGTGTTAACTAACATTTTTTTT
>NW_005062663.1:0-1001 GCF_000277835.1 Geospiza fortis
GAAAAACCCTGGGTGAAGGAATCGTGTCCAGAGGATGTGAATGCTGCAGGTCTGCTGCTCTGCTCCCAGTGTCACCATAGCAGTGAGAAGCTGTGCATCTGAGACACAGCACAAGGTATCTTAATATCTTCTTCCCTAGGAGTCAGGGTGTATAAGCTGAAGTACAAGCTTTATGTCCATTACACAGTATGTTTTGACTGAGAAGCATTAAGAAAACACTAGGTTTCAATAGGCCGTCTGTAATTACTGTGTTGCCTAGATAGTGGCCACCCCTGAGCTGGTGTATTTAACATATATCAGGAGTTTTGTCCCTTCTTCAAGTTGAAGATTGAGTACTCTCACCCAGTTCCCTGGATAGGAACATCATATATTTTCTTCTCTTCACATTTTGGAAAGGGGGAGGTTTTTAGCCAGATGTTGCTTAACAGAAATCAGAAACCTCCTTTAAAACTATCAAGTAGGTTTTCATCAATGAATTCATTTCAATTCAGTTCAATGGACTGGCAGCCCAGGAAGATAAACAACACTCTCTTCTTGCAAATGTTCTATTACCTGCTGGAGAAAGGCTCACTGATGCATCAAAACTCAGTTCCTCACATGATTACAGAAAGTCCTGCTACCACATCAAAGGCATAAGGTATCAGAAACAGTTTAATTCAGTTTGAAAAGTCTGGCTACTGATGGAGCTAGTTCTTCCACCTTGTCCATGGCCTGTCCCTGCTGTCCCTGTCCTGCTGGCACACAAGGTGACATGGATCAGTTTTCTGGTATCACTAAATGCTGATTTTACCAAACATAAAGTTTCCGTTTCACAGAGATGTGAAAGCATTGTCAGGACAAAATCACCACTTAAGCAGTGCAGTCTTAGATCACTTCCCCTACACAATGACTGATTAGTGATTCCATGTTCAAAGAAATCGGATTTGCCTGTGGCTAAAAGTTCTTTTCAGCACTTTTTAAGAAAAGACTTGGTGTAGTCAATTTGCTTTTTATAACTCCTA
>NW_005062664.1:0-1001 GCF_000277835.1 Geospiza fortis
AGGGACACCTTCCACTAGTCCAGGCTGATCAAGTATAAAATATTTGCTTACATGGATGGAGACAAACAGAGAGAAAGTAATATTCATTAAGTCAAGGAGCTACTGAACAGCCAGTGTACTGCAAGAGATTAATGCTTGGTCTAAGACATTAAGACCAAGCCATTTTCTCTAAATGGCTGAAATATATTGAATGAGTATGAGGAGAAAAGAAGTACATATGTTGAGGGTAAAGATTAAGCCCATTCAGATCCTTTGGGGGAACTTTCTAAAGATCAGCTAATGCTTTCTGCCAGGAATAGGCTCCCTTTGATGCATGAAAACCTGAAATGTAAGACATGCACAGATAAAGGAATTCCTCAGAAGGTGTGCATTAGGAAAGCATTTAGAGCCTCTCTGCAAGATAAAGGCAGACAGAGACCTCTCTGATTTAATCTAGGTGTAAGAAGAAGAAGTCTGGTTTTCATTTCTTCACCTCTGTTTGTAAACGACATTTCTATACAGTCCATTTGGTCTTAAATAACCAGTTTTATTTTCACATTACACAAGAGCATTCTTCTTCCAGGTACGTAGCCTGAGGCACTGGGATATCTTCAGTGCTATAGGAAATAAACAAGTATGTATCTTAAAATAATACTGCAAGCAGGAAGGCTCTTTGACAGGTAAAAAGACAGTAACAGAGCAAAGCTAAAACCGAAGAGTCTTATATGAACTTTGTAATTCTGTCCCTATAGACTCTTTGCATCACAAGCCTCCTCATTGTGCATCTCAGTCCCATTTCAAGACTCTTTCCAAACCCCCATGACTTTCTAGCAAAGCCTGGATGAGCCACTGAAATCTTCATGTCACTCTTCCCACTGCACACGGATGGTTTTGTTTGATTACTCAGAATGTGACCCTTCTCTTGCACAGGCTAAATCCTCTACAAAGAGCGGAGAAGCCCCTCCACAATGACAGTCAGCAACATCTGGAAATACAGAGGAGTATGAGGAGTGCCCAGCTGT
>NW_005062665.1:0-1001 GCF_000277835.1 Geospiza fortis
TCATTTTGTCCGTCCCTGACTCAACAGCGTCACAGTACTTTCTAAATTATACGTTTAAGATTGTTGGAAATACAGGAATATTGGGGAATAAAACCAAAAAATTAACAAAACCAGTCATTAGTCAACAATACAGTAAGTGGCTAAAATCTGAAAAGATAGAAGGGAACTGTCACATTTTTGTCTCACAATGCAGAATCATCTTTTTTAGACTACACAAACAGAAACACCCTTTTAACTATAAAAATGGTGAATCAGATAGAAAAAAAAGAACAGTCTGTCCACAATGCATCCTACTGTCTCTAAGACCCGTGATAAGACTGGTGACCTTATCCCCACAGGTTTTTGAAGATGGATCCTATGCTATTAAAAATAGAGTAGCAACAAGTGGTGTTTAATCCATCATGGTCCTTGAGTAATTTGAACTATCAATGCAAGTTAATATCTCTGCAATTAAACCCACCTGCTCACCATTCCTAAATGCATCCTGTGAAAAATGCATATTATTAAAAGGAATACTATATGTGTTATGTTGGAAAGTTATGTTGCAATAATTTTGTAGTACTGTATTGATCTTTTTAAGTAGTGTGTTAAATATAGTTTAGGCTATAACATAATATTAAAATACAAACTATGCGATGTAAGATACTTTTTCTAACTAGCTCAGGAACTGGATAAGATAATCAAGAAATTCTTCGCACAGAGATAACAGCAACAAGACAGTAAAATCGCAAAGAGAAGAATTATTGCCTCCTTATCGGGAAGAATCAGGCTCCTTCTACCTCCTTCCAGACTTCACAAAACCAAACCATGATTTACAAGATGAAGGGGGGGAAGTTGACAATAAACAGAAAAATCCCTAGTTTGAAAGGAATGTTTGCATCATGTATGAGATATATGAATATGCAATAGGCTATTGCTTTTAAGGGTAAATCCTTTGCTAGCAGACATGCTTTTTTTAGGAAAGCGTCTGGACCTCCATAATTCTTTGCTTTTTTATTGTC
>NW_005062666.1:0-1001 GCF_000277835.1 Geospiza fortis
TGTGTGTGTGTGTGTGTGTGAAAGCACTGACTGCCTCTGCCTAGAAAAAAATGCAAAAAGTGAAGAACCAAAGAACACACGAAACCCAGCAGATCTGATTAAGATAATTACCTTGAAGCAAAGTCCTGAATTTTTGTCATGCCTTTGATAATCAATCTGTAGAGCCATTGGATGAAAATGGAAAGAGCACAGAAGTAGGCAGTTCAAAACAAGACTCTCCACTTCTACATGACCACAGCTCAAAGTTTTGCTTCTCCTCCATTCCCTTGCACATCTTGGTTTCCTTTCCTTGATGACTGCAGACTTAGGAGGAATAAGGAGTCTCATCTTAGGAGGAAGAAGATCTCAGCTCAGTCATTCTTCTGGTGTTCCATCAAATGCAGGAGTGGTTGGGGACTATGAGCTCCTGCCCCTTCCGGGGACAGTGAATTACCCAGGACCTGCATTAACACATAAAAGATAGACAGAACTGTGTCTTTCTTCTCCAGTTGTGTTATGAGAAGCACTTAATCCAGATTGGATTCCAGGTTCATGAAGAGTCTCCTCTGGTGATCTGACTGAGATGCTCTGCTTCACGCAGAGCTGAAGTTCAGATGCAGCATGCAGATGTGATACTAACTTGTTCTACCTAGCTCCTTATTTGATATTTTTGGTCCAAAGTATGTGGGTCTTACCCAGCACTAAACAAGGCACTCAGGTGTGTAATTTTGGTCTTGGATTCTGTTTTTCAATCTGTACCCCTTAAAGTTAGTCAATGCAGATCACATGCTTTGTTAGACCTGCCCCTTCATTTTTCAGGTGTTGTAAACTGTAAAACAATAATAATTAGCATTTCCCAAACCTGCAGAAAATTATGAAGATAGTTACATTAAAGAGTGAGAACTACTCCAAGTCTGAGGTGACAAACAGAACAGCATGGAAAGTAATTTTTTTCTGCCCTGTTAAAATTCTATGGAATGCAATAGTGTGTCTGCTCTGTGCTGAAATGAAAACATGAGAGA
>NW_005062667.1:0-1001 GCF_000277835.1 Geospiza fortis
CTTTGTACTAACTACACTTTCCATGATGAACCTGTTTTCTGATGCTTATCATCTGTAAAATGTAAACAGTTTTGGATTCCATTTTATCTACTGAGTGTGGCACTCAAGGTGACTCAGCCACAGGCATAATGTGAAGTGCATGAAAAGCACAAGCCTGAGTGAGAGAATCCTACAAAGTAATCCTACAAGGTATCCCACAAACCATGGGTCCCAGTGAGCAAGGAGGGGTGACTCCCATCAAGTTATCACATAAAAGGTTACTGCCACCTCTTTGGAAGTGGCTCAGTTATTCCAGCTGAGATCCATGGATAATCTCTGGGGGTCACTCCAGGTGCTGGACCCAGGGCAGATGGCTGTGGTGGGATTAGATTTAGGCAGCTCCTCACAACCCTATCTTGCCTGACCACAAACTCTGCCAAGCCTGTGGCTCTGAAGAGGCTTTGTAAAGGACCTGTGTACCTCAGACTTCAGCATCAATGTGCTCAGTTGGTACATGCATAAATCTTCTACTGGTATGACCCAAATCTGCCCCTACAGAAATGAGATTAAAACAGCTCAATGCTGCATTGTGCTTCATCCCTCCATCTGCCACTGAGTTCCTGTATAAAGCTTCCCATATTGCTTGTACAGCAACTGTATGTATGATTCCTACAAGTGGCAAATCATGCTAATTACATGTTCAGCTGATCATTAATTGTATGGTCCTACTCTTCTAACCACCCAACTTGAGGTGTGCAGGTCTGAGTCACACTGACTGTTCACAGCTGTAACTACCTACAACAGAAGCCTTGGTCTAGGTATATATGGTGAAGTAAAATCTCAGATTTCTTGAATTTGGTAAACTGGTGTTAATCCCATTTCCATTCTGTAAAATGTGATTTGCAGGGGAATACTGTAGGAGTATCCTCTGCCTGGACTCCTCTCTGAGAAGGAGTTTGGAAAGCAAAGGGGTCCCTTCTGTGCCCCATGACTCACAGGGAAGGCTTCTCTAATAAACTTTG
>NW_005062668.1:0-1000 GCF_000277835.1 Geospiza fortis
GCATTCTTGCGTGTCCGGTAGCGACATGGGTGTACTTCTCAAGCTCTTCCAGGTCCCTCTAAATGGCATCCCATCCTACAGGTATATCAACTGCACCACTCAGCTTGGTGTCATCTCCAGATTTGCTGAGAGTGCATTCGAAACCTTTGTCTATGTCAAACAAAGAATTAACACTGGTCTCAATACAGAGCCCTGAAGGACACCATTTGTTAGAGATGTCCATTGGCACTCTGAGCCATTGACCACTACCCTCTGGATGTCACTGTCCAACCACTTTCTTATCCATCTAACAGTCTACCCATCAAATCCATCTCTCTCCAATTTAAAGAGAAGGATATTGTGGGGGCCTGAGACTGTGACAAAGATGTTACAGAAGCCCATATAAATGACATCTGTAGCCCTTCCCTTGTTCACTGATGTAGTCACTCTATCATAGAAGTCAACAGGTTGGTAAGGCAGGACTTGGGATGGGTGCAATGTTTCCCTTTTTCCAGTCACCTGGGACTTCACCTGACTGCCATGATATTTCAAATATCATGGAGAATGGCTTGACAAACTGAAAGAAAACGCAGTCATTGGTCACAGCCAGCATGGGTTCATGAGGGGAAAGACCTGCTTGTGAAACTTAATTTCCTTTTATGACAAGGTTGTTGCAGGTGCAATGGAAGCTTCAGACAAAGTTTATTAAAGAAGCCCTTCTGCTGAGTCACGAGCTGCTGAGAAGACCCCCTCGCTTTCTAAACTCTTTCTCAGAGAGAGGAGTCTAGAGGCAGCTGGATCTTAGCCTCACTGTCAATGGTTTTTCAGCTTTGTCCTGAAAGTTTTATTAATGGCAAATCAGATATATTTATAAAAGATGAATTATTTATTAAGACAAATGAACAGTCAGAAGATCTTAACCAGAATTACTTACTACACAGTATAAAAGCTAAAAGCACTAGTTGACTATAACATAAAATGGCTAAGTGCACTATATTAAAGCAATAACATTAAAGCAATT
>NW_005062669.1:0-1000 GCF_000277835.1 Geospiza fortis
AAAAAAGGAGCCATTAAGAAAGCAAACAGAATTGTGTCACTTATAACAGAAACACAGACAATATCAAAGGCCTTCTCCCGCTTTGAATATTTATGCACAGTTCAGAAGTCTATCACATGTTTTTTTGCTAATGGTTGAGACCTCAAGCAGGAAAAACCCCCACAAATAATCCCCGACCAACAGCATAAATCAGCATATAAGAGCTCAACATTTACTGAGTATCATGGCCATAAAGCTGCCCAACAAACAGAGGGCAAGACAAACTTCACACTTGTACAGCAATCCAAACTGAAAAGCATTAAAATCTAACACATGGAACTACTACTGCAACAACCAAGACAAAAAATCTCTGCTATCAATCTTCAGTAGCCAGCTCACACTTTTTTGCTCTGTTTTATGAACCACTTCTTCCTACAGAATCATTTCCAGGCCCTTACTTCAAGTTTACCGTGTTCGACAGATCAGCTACAATACTTTGTTCCATAAAACAACAAAAGCCAAACCAAATTTTACTCACCCACAGCCTGTGAAAGCTCAGGTACCATTACTTCATACTCACTCCATCAGGTTCTCCTACCACCAAGGGTGAAGGTGGCAAAATGAAGGAGCTCTGGAACTTTCTGCTCTTACGAAGGCACTTGGCCCAACTGCAGGTGTTTCCTCTCTCTAATCAAACACCTTGATTGCTTACAGCTGTGCCTCATTTGCTTCACCACCAGGTGTTCCTGAGGACTAACACTAACTAGCCAAATTTTAGCCCCTGTAGGAGCTAAAATTAAATTATATTAAAATATACAATAAATATTTATGTTATTTTTAAGCTTAAATATTTATAATGTAGACAATAAAACTATACATTTTAGACCTCTAGGGGCTAAAATTAAAGGGAGAATGAGTAGAAAGACAAGGCAAGCATGGTCTGGCCAAGAAATAAAAAGAACTCAAGGCCCATCAGGAGTTTGCAAGTTTCCCTCAAATAGTAAAGATCACACAAGCAAAA
>NW_005062670.1:0-1000 GCF_000277835.1 Geospiza fortis
TTAGGCAGCAGCACCTACCATTCTAACGCCCACATCTTTAGTTGGCGCCCAACGTGAGGCTGGAACTCACAACCCTGGGATTACGAGTCCCATGCCCTACTGACTGAGCTAGCCTGCTATTGTTCATAGATGTGCTCATCAGCAAATGGTAGTTGGAAGTCCTCAGATGGATTAAAAACCTTTTTCTGCGTCCCAATACCAAAAGAATATTGAGAGAAAGCACAGGAATGCAAACAGTTTCTATGTTGGAGTGCTCAATATGAGTTCTGACATCTGTCTAAAGATTTTAGGGTATGTGAGCAGGTGACTCTGGTGGCCATTCAGTCCTCCCCAAAGCTCAGAGGTGTTGCTGACAAGAACTGGAGAGTGGGAAGATTAAAATGAGAACTCACAAGAGAAACCAAGTGATTCCTCCCAAAACCACATTTTACTGCAGCACTGCAGGGAAAGACAATCTGTATCTGCAAAGTGTGTGTCAGCCTCTGAACTGCCTCATAACAACATCCTCAGATAACAGAGGAGGGACAGCAGGGGAAAGAACCACTTGCTAAGGTATTTCTTTTTAGTACTACAAAGCCAGACATTTGTGCATTTTCCACTCTTTAATGGTTAGTCAGCATTTCCTAGAAAGAAATCAAACCCAACATTTGGAGAAAGGACTGTTGTCCTTTGAGTGTCTTTCAGTAGCAGCCTTTTCAGCAGCAACTTTTGAACCACAAGGTCTATGTTCATTTCGCAGCCTTTTTGGGACTGACCATGGCTATGAAATGGGGAGAAGCAGGGAAGAGCCCTCATCCACAGAGAGAGATTGGAAAGCAAAGTGACACTGTGTCATCGTGGCTGTCCCTGATGCCAATGGCATGGGAAAGGAGCATTGATTCCATGAGTTACATGTTACATGGTTGCTCTAAATTGTCTCTTGTTTGGAATTGCTTCTCTTCCAGCTCTTGCTGAGCTTCTTGTTTGGTGTCGTAGACGTGTTTTATGAAAAATCCTTTCC
>NW_005062671.1:0-1000 GCF_000277835.1 Geospiza fortis
CCCTGGCATGGCAGAAGGAGTGGGGCAAGAGAGGGACAGCAAAAGGGAACCTTAATTTTTGTCTCTGTAAATCTCTGCTTGCTCCTATGACCAGACCTTGTGCCAAAAGGCAGCCAACAGTAAGGCTGGCAATCTGCTACGACTGAAGATTAAATGGATTTTGGAAATAGTGCATAATGTGGAATTCTGACCACTTCAGGCCATCTTGACACTAAAGTACCAAATATCTACACTTCAGCTCAACAGCTACAGAGCTGGTGCCACAAGGGCTGCTTCCCCTGATGCCTGCTTTCACTGCTCCCACAGCTGTGCCACACAATAGTTTGTAGGACCACATCATGACACAGCTCAGGGAACCTGATCTAACAAATCTTCTCTTGTGTCCTTCCTAAAAAATATGCTGAGTGACTGCTCATTGGAGCTAAACTGTGGTTCCCAGCGTGTGGCCACGACCGCGTCTGCCAGCGCACCTGACAGAGCCAGCGTGCCATAGCCTGGCAAGAAACAATGGATGCATCAATATTTTCAGGGGGTACTGCTGTCAAACATGGAAACTGGCTCATAATTACAGGCTGCCTAGCATAGCCTTTCCATATTTCATCACAAATTGCTTTTGTCATAGCTCTTTCTCCAGTAGCACCACCCCAAACTGCAATTTGCCCGTTCTTCCAGAAGTGAAGTCTCTACTCTCTAGTCCTACAGTTACAGACTCTGATCATCTCTTCCTTACACTCTGGTCTCCTGTGTTCTTTCATTTGCTATGTTTTATCCTCCTTCTAAATTTTACATGAACATTTTCAATGAAATAAGCAGAGCAATTACATTTGTGCACAGAAACTATGCCATGCTTTAGCACTGCATAACAATCAAGCAGCTGAATGGTACCTCAACTTTGCAACTCACAAGGGAACACTTGAAACACATGCTGCAGAAAAAGAGCCTTAAAACCAAAACCTTTCCAGTAATTACATTCAAAGATGGTGTGTTAAAAAAAAAAAAA
>NW_005062672.1:0-1000 GCF_000277835.1 Geospiza fortis
TTTTTATAGCTTTAATTAATTCTTTATTTGTTCATCCCCAGTGTGAAAGAAATCAAGTATTCCTCTAGTATATAAAACTGCTTAAAGCTTTAAAATTAGCATAAGCAATGTTTCATTCTTCCCTCTTAAGAGCAACATATATATTTATTCTATTTATATGCTATATTTGCTGTAGGATGCATATGAATAACAGACCCACTTATTCTATTTGGCTCAGGTACTGGGATTCCCCCATGTGCCTCACCTGCCTTTGCCCTTGCTCTCTTCCAGCTAGCAAGAAGCAGAAGAGAGGCAGTGATTTCCAGCCTCAAGTTCACAGGGGCTGCCATTGCAGCTGAATGTTAATGCCTCATGCAGCTCGAGATGCCTGATACTTAGTAATGCAACTTTAACCTTTATAATAGACATAATTTGATTGTCAAACCATCTATATTCTCTTCTTGTTGCAGCTGTGAGGAGTAGTGAGAATGGACAGATGTAATCACCATGCAGGACACGGAGAAGGACAGAGAGATGAATCACAAATTCCAATCAGAT
Source organism: Geospiza fortis (assembly GCF_000277835.1). Classification (NCBI taxonomy): domain Eukaryota; kingdom Metazoa; phylum Chordata; class Aves; order Passeriformes; family Thraupidae; genus Geospiza; species Geospiza fortis. The sequence goes on from NW_005062672.1 coordinate 538, forward strand.
TTTTCAGCCTTGTTATCACCATTTGATTCTAATGTCAGGAAATGAAAGAAACATGAAGATATTTTGTTGTGATGTTGGTGTTAGCCAGTCAGATGGCAGAGCACTCAAAAAGTCAGCAGCTTGTTTTCTAAGCGGGTATTGCAGATGTTTGGTCTTAAGTGACTCTAAAAGAGCACAGAAATAATTAGGTAGTTGTTAAGTGAGTATGAAAGGTATTAAAATTACTGTAATATAGGCTCTTTTTAAATTTAAATTAAATGAGGAAAAACATTTCAGGGTGAAACTAAGACTGCTATTGGGTTTTTATAGCCTTTGCCACTGTGTTTCAGGTGTTGTTTAAAAGACATAGTTCACATTTCAGTGTGATGATGTACATTGTTTCTGTAAACTTCACTGTCTGTATGTCCTACTGTCACTTGGGGACATAAGTTTGTCCACATACATTTGAGCTACAAAACACAGA
>NW_005062673.1:0-1000 GCF_000277835.1 Geospiza fortis
AATGAGATCTAAAACATGATTTTAAAGAGAAAACCAGGACTGTCTAAATACATCATGAAGGTTTGGAAAGGAGAGGCACCATGTGTATTTCTAGAGTAAATTTTGTCCAAGAAGCCACTTATAAAGGATACGATAAACTTTGAGGGTATGGTCTCTTCCTCCCCCAAGCTTACTAGGTTCCTTTGATGGATGTCCAATTTCTGGAGGACATAACACTTTCCCCTCTTTGTACCATTACACAAGTTCTGCACCAAACCTTTGTCTGCTTAGCTGTCCCAGCAATGTTGCTGAGAAGCACTGACAGGAAGCACAAACAATTAATGTTCCTTATTTCTGTGGTTTGACTTCCTCAATAAATAATTAGTTCATTTGGATCACAATGCACAGCCTCAAACAATGGCATTTTTATAATGGGTGAGGGTAATAAAGTTTCAATAGAAACCCATTATTCTGAAACATTCCAAAATGTCAAACCATATTTAATATTTCGAGGATGTTACCTCATCAACACTGTGAGAGCAAGTATCTCCAATTCGAGACAAAGTTCATGCCTTGACTCATGCACATAGCATAATCTTGCAATTCAGACTTGAATTTCAGCCTCTCACTTTGACCTTGTAATTTTCTCTATCTCATATTAAAATCAGCAAGGCAGAAATAGAAATCAGCAGTGTTGACATATTAGGAACATCACCGTCTCACAGTTTTTTACTAGACAGCTTTTAACTACTCTTACGCTTAGAAAATTCACATCTTGTGTCTCCCATTCCTTATTTTTCCTCCCACCTCACCAGCAGGCACGCAGAGGAGCCTATTTCCATCTCCTGCAGCAGCTGTTACCTGGATGAAAACCACTACCACACCATAGTCAGCCTTCTCTTTTCAAATTAAGAAGTCCCAATCCTTCCAACCTCTCCTCACAGGTCATGTTTCCTTGATTTCTGAGCATCCTTGTTGCTTGTCCCTAACTCTACTCACAACTTCATGAAGTGTGGAATAA
>NW_005062674.1:0-1000 GCF_000277835.1 Geospiza fortis
AATTTGGAATTTTTGGGAATTTTGGGGAATGTTGGAGGAAATTTTTAGGGAATTCTGGGGAATTTTGAGGGAATTTGTGAATTTTGGAATTTTGGGGAAATTTTGAGGAAATTTTGGGAGAATTTGTGGAATTTAGAATTTTGGGGAAGGTTTGGGGGTGTCAGGGAATTTTGGGAGAATTTTTTGGGAATTTTTTGGGAATTTTGGGGCATTTTGAGGAAATTTTGGGTGAATTGGTAGAATTTGGAATTTGGGGAAATTTTTAAGGGAATTTTTGGTAAATTTATGGAATTTGCAATTTCTGGGAATTATGGAGAAATTGGAGGGAATTTGGGGACGTTTTGGGTGAATTTATGGAATTTGGAATTTTGGGGTATTTTGGGTGAATTTGTGGAAATTTTGGGGGAATTTTGGGGGAATTTTGGGGAAAATGTTGGAGAATTTTGAGGGAATTTGGGGGAAATTTTGAGGAATTTTGGGGGAATTTTAAAGGAATTTGGGGAACTTTTGGGAGAATTTGGGGGGAATTTGGGGGCAATTTTGGAATTTTTGGGAATTTGGGGAGAATTTTGGGGAAATTCCAGGGAGTTTGGGGGAATTTTGAGGGAATTTGTGGAATTTGGAATTCTGGGCAAATTTGGGGATTTTTTTGAGAATTTTTTGAGAATTCTGGGGGAATTTGTGGAGGATTTTTTTTATTTTTGGGAATTTTGGGGAATTTCAGTGGGGATTTTGGGAATTTTGGCTGGAATGTAATTTTGGGTGGAATTTTGGGAGTTTTGTGTGGAAATTTTGGGGTTTTGGGGGCATTTTTGGGGATGTTTGGGTGAATATTTTTAGGTTTTAGCTGCAATTTTAATTTTTTTAATAGTTTGGGTGGAATTTTTGGCACCTGGGGTGAATTTTTTGGGGTTTTCAGGGATTTTTGAGGAGTTTTGGGGGATATTTGGGAGTTTTAGGGTGGAAGTTTTGGGGATTTTTGGGTGGATTTTTGAGGTTT
>NW_005062675.1:0-1000 GCF_000277835.1 Geospiza fortis
CCATTCCTCAAAGGACCATTACCCATACAATTCTGTCTCCATTTGCAGGAAGCCAGAAAGCAAAGCAACTTTGACATATGCATTCCTCCTTTGCGGTTGGTTCTGGGGTTTTTAAAATTTCTTTTAAAGAATTCAATTTCTTTAAACTTTCAGTGCTTAAGGATCTCTTATATTATCATTTGCAATTTTTATTCTAGCAGGTTATTCAAAAGGGCTTAGCTAGCATTGGTATGCACAAAAGGTGTTTAAATAGAACTGAGTGGGCACCTCATGCAGAAGCTCAGAGCAGCGTGTGTGCATGCACATGTCTAAAACAAGAGGTAGCTTTAACATTTGGACAACTGCAGCCTTTGAAGCTCTTGGATTTACCTGTGCTCCCACATTTTGACTACCAGAAAATGAGACTGAGGGCTTCAGCTGATAATTTAATGAGTTTGTATTCAGTGATGAAAATATATTTCACTTTTGAAGAGGGAGAAACCCCTCATTCATGGGTTTTGCAGGAAAAAAGATTAAAAGTAAAGGAACTCACAGCACTTTCTCTGCATTATAACTGTAAAGTGTATCAGTGCTCCAGGTTCCCATTTTGCATTAAGTAAATGAACCATGTAATGGCATGCTCAATTCCACAGCCATAAGTGCCACTACCCTCTTATCAAAGTGCACCACAGAACCTGATCAGACTCTGAAAAGAAACCCAGGTACAGAATCACATACTTTCCACCCTCACCAAGTTATCCTTCCAGGGTATTCCAATGTGGCAACTGAAAGAGAGCTACAAAAATCTCTGGGTTGTGTATTAACAGCTGAAGAAAAGAAAGGAACAGAGTGGACAATAATTTCATTCCACGTGATAGTGTGAAGGTTTCAATACCAAAAATTTCTTTCAAAAGCTGAATTTTGGCTTGTGTTCCAAAATTACTGTATTTAGTGCAAAACAGTCAAACAATTCATTTGAAACTCATAAGACCAATCACAAAACAAAAACTATGTATGAGAA
>NW_005062676.1:0-1000 GCF_000277835.1 Geospiza fortis
AAGAAATTAAATGGATATGGCCATATATCAGCTCAGGAAGGGAATGTTCCTCTCGGGCTCTAGGGGTGTTTAAAGAGCCATGTGGGATTGTAGGAAGCCTAGCATGGCAGTCATGCTTGAGACGGGAGCATCTCATCAGATAACAGAGTCACAAATGTGTGAATCAGTGGTGCAGAGTCACTGAGCACCTTCACGAGGCTGGGACAGAGGCTGTCAATGAGATGAGATGAGTCAGGAGAAGTGTGACAGGAAGGCGGAGGAGGATGTGAATAGATTAACATCCCAACCAAGAATTGCATATTCATCATTGTACCTATTCATTAAATGGATCAAAGAGCTGCAGGTAAAAGGCCAGAAAAGAAAGGATTAAAGTTTTCCAGGTGCATGTGACAAGACTGCACTGGAAAACTGCAGATTGGGATTTTATAAAGTGTGGGTAGGACCTAAAAAGTAGGATCAAAGCTGAAAACTATTGTCACATAGAGCCAAAGAAACTTGGAAGACAGAGTTTATGATAACAAAAAAGAGAAGGGTGCTGAAGTCCAAAAACAAATTGAATTTGGCCAGGAGGAGACAAGACATAGGAAAGACTTGAGATTAAATGGATAGCAGGAATCAGGAACAGGTTGTGTGGCTGAAGAAAAGGGAAACATGGGGTGAAATAGTTCTCAAAATGATCAGAGAATTCCCTTTTTAAAAGGGACTAAATAAAAAGAAGAGAGATGTTAAGGATGGAGTCAGTAATAGTGAACACTAGGCATACATGGAGATAAAAACTTCTAAAAATTATAATGCAATCCGTGGTGTTGACATAGTAAGTACCAAAGTAATAAAACTATTCTCTGCTGCATTTGGAGGTGGAGAAAATGTTGCTGAGGCTGGAGAGAGTTTTCTGTCTCTCTCTGATGCTTTTTCTTTCATTTGTGTTTTCCTAAACCACATGCAATGGGTAATAAACCCATTATCAACAATCAATCTTGGGGCAAAGAAGTAAGGAAAA
>NW_005062677.1:0-1000 GCF_000277835.1 Geospiza fortis
TTTTTTTTTTTGTAAGTTTAAAAGAGGAATGGACTGAAAGGAAAAAGAAAGAAATTCTGGAGTACACTGTACTTCATCAGCTCTGGTTTTATATCCGGAAAGGCAGAGTAGCACCTAAATAACCAGATACATACATACACACAGGTGAATATTGTCTTCTGCTCTTGGAAGGGAAGATGTGGAATATGCTGCTTTGATTTTTGTATGTCTGAGGGAGGTGATGTGGATTTATCCTATGAGCAGAAGTGGGAGTTTTGTGTACAAATCATCCATGCTGTGGTGGAGATGTACATGAGTGCTTTTCATGGATCAAACCAACACCCTTAGAAAGACTTCCACTAGAGTTAAATCTTCTAATGACAGGGGGTTTGAGATGCTTCCGTGATCTTGCATAATCTTCCCCTCTGCTTAACAGTAGGATCTCCTGGCTCTTTTGTGCCACAATAATCAAAACAGGAAAAAGTGCTGAGTCTGACTTACCTAGAAACTGGGTTTGGGTTTAAGATTGAGGAAGGGCTGAGATCCAACAGAAAACAGACTTTTTTGTCAGCTAAGAGAATCATAAAGGTGCCATCATATTTGATCAAACATGTCTCTTCGAGATTTCATTCAAGTTTGAAATTAATCCAGAAAATAGTTAAGGGCTTGACACAGAAAGAAAATCACTGAAACAGATTCAAATCCTAAGTTTTTGAAGCTACATTCAGAGAACTTGAGCTTACACTTCATATGAAGGGCAAGGCTTTGCTCTGTAGTGGTCCTGCTAGACTAATATTCCACTCCAGTAAAACCAGTTAGGCTATTTATGCTCTTCCTTTGCTACAAAGGCTACCTCTTTTCTTGGACAGACCTAAATATAGATGTTTCTAAGAACATGTAAACCATAATAACTGAAAGTCATACCTCCAGACAAATGGAGACTATCATATCGTAATAGATTGTACCTTTTGTTTGCCAAGCACTATTTATAGGACAATGTTACTGGGTTTTTTTGTTGTTG
>NW_005062678.1:0-999 GCF_000277835.1 Geospiza fortis
AAAAAAAAAAAGGGGAGAACACAGCTTTGGTACTCTGAGAAGCTTTGGAGAAAACCAGCTTTTCTGCGCTAAAGTTCAGCAAAACGTCACTGTGGAAGGGAAATTACCTACTGCAGCTGGTCAGACTATGGCACAGGCTGTCACATTGCCTTTGGCAGAAGAGAGAGGGACACAAGGACTGGACTCCAAAGGGAAGAGTCCTTCACAGGACTGTTGGTGTTGGGTGTGGATGCATGATTGGCACCCTAGGAGCAATAGTGTGCAAAGATGGGCAAATGGCATAGAATCCAAGCTGTGGTAAAGAGAAACTGAAGAAGTTAAATGAATCTGTGTTCTGGAGTAAAGAATTCTGAGGGTGAGCGTAAATTAAGTGGTGTCCCAATGCTTTTAGGAAGGTCTGGACACAAGTCTCCTACACCATCATAGCCAAGATTGGGTTTTATGCATCTCACTTGCTAACAGGTGTTAATTTACTCAAGAAAGGTAGGAAGAGAATTAGACTTAGAGTGTGGGTGTTAATGACTTTCCTGTTTTTATATATGGGAGGTCAAAGTTTGCCTAAATTACCATAAACCACTTTTTACCACTGCTGAAAAGGAACTGTCAATTTTCCCATTTCCATGCATTAGAGCAGGGATTATTTTTCCAGGTACAAGTGTGTCATTTGCAAATTAAATATGAATGAGGAGATATTTAATTGTTCAGACATAATCTTTGTCATCTGACAAAAAGGTGGGCAAGGGTAGCCTATGTCACATTAACTGCTTGGAAACTTAAACATTTACAGAGGATACCACTGAAAGTTTTTGTTTTAATTGGAAATGAATTAATTAATGTTAATTAATTACATTACTTAAGACCAGACACAGGCCTTATTATCAATTTAAGAATGATCTCTAAGAACTGTCAAAACTTATTGGTCATGAGCACAAGTAATTTTCAGAGAAATTCAGGTTTAGACATGCAACTGCTAGCACCACCTGTCTCAAACATGACAAA
>NW_005062679.1:0-999 GCF_000277835.1 Geospiza fortis
TGTGTCTACTGTAAAAACTGTAAGCCACACCAAAAAAACAGCTGGTCTCATTGAGGTACTCTGAAGAAAAGTCTGAGCTGGTTTAACCTTACAGAACTGTCTGCCTGAGGGTATGAAAACATGAACTGATGTGAGTTATTTGGAAGTCATCAGTCCTTGACTGTGCACCACAAGAACATGGTCTGCAATACCTGATTTTATCTTTCTTTCAAGAGCTGCTGGTTGAATGCATAGTGAGAGGATATGGAGTTCTCCATTATTTCCCAGTTGTTCTGGGGTGTCTTGTAACATACACAGATGATAAGAGGACAGTGGAAGGCTGTGTATACTCAATAATTCCCACCCACTTGAGACACCAGCAAATATGGACAATAGGGAAAAACATAAAAAGAATTAAAAATGTAGTATTGGCTAAATGCATGAAACATATTGTTTCAATACTGACATATTTTGTATCATAATGTACGAATACTGAAGCATCTCATGGAATCATTATTGACACAGTTTTCCATTTGCAGATCCTTTACAGAAATATCTAGACTAGGTGCCTGGTCCAAAATTAGTTTATGTGCCAGCATGACAAGAGGGTGATGCAGAGGCAACAAACTGCAGCTCTGAAAGGGACATAAGCCAGGGTAGCTCAGAGCTGCACTCTGGTGCCGCTCAGGTGGTTTCTGCATTCATACAGCATATACATATCATCCAAGTTTAAATATTCTTTCATAATTACAGAAGTTATCTCTGGAAAAAAAAGTACATGTAAATGATAGGAAAAAAGTCATCACAACATAATCATAGTTCACAATGGCAGAATTGAAAGTTTGTGTATAAAAGGTAATAAAAGTTGCCTAAGAATCATGTGTGGTAAGTGCTAGAGGTGCAACTGGAGGACCAACAATAAGGATTCTTCTGGAATAATTACATGAAGGCTAAAAGTCAATACAATTTAACATAACTAAAAAAAATTGGAAAGAACAATGTAAAAAATGTTACCAAAAA
>NW_005062680.1:0-999 GCF_000277835.1 Geospiza fortis
TGGGCATTTAAAAGCTGTTTTTCAGAAAGCACTGTGTTTGTGTGTGATGGCTTGGGGTTTATATTGATGCCCATCTAGCCACTGTAAGCAGCAGATAACAGGTAATTTCTGTGGTGTGGGCAGCATGCCAGGAGAGTTGAATTGCATGTTGTGCAGGCTTCTGAGCAGGCAGGGCAGCCAAACAGTGAATATCTCTTGGTTTCCCTGAATTAAATTCAAGCAATTGAATTAGCTGTGGAAGACTCAATATCCATTCCCAGTACACTGAACTAATCAAAGACCTGAAACCTGAGGGGTAGAGAACTTGAATATGCATTTACTGCGGCACAAGAAAACTTTAAAAAGCACTCACTGGCAAGGTGTGTGAAGTAATTTTGCCTTTACAGCCTTTGTTGAATGATCATTTAAAATTTAGCAGATGTAGAGGTTGCAGTTTGGGAACTGTAAAATCCCATCCCCTCACTTCACAAATATCACTTCAGTAATCAACCCCTGCTGTTTCTTTGATGTATTCATGTTTCAGTTCAGCAAAGCACTTACATTCACCCTTGAAATGTAACTTGTCTTTAGTCACTTGCTGCTCAGCAAAGTTCTGGTGCATGTGCTTGGTATTAAATGTTTGGAATACAGGTGGGTGCCTCAGCTGAATTTGGGTCTGAGTGATTTGAACTTTTGTTACAACGAGGTTTAATATCAGGCATAATTGCAGCAATTTTTTTCAAAGAAAAAGTGAAATGTTTGCTCTCTGAGAATGTGGTGCCTTTAAGATGAACATGTGTTATGCTATAATTTTGTGTTGGCGAATAAACAAATTGCATTTCATCATGGGTAATTGTGTGATATTATACTGGCATGAAACCCCTTCTGAGATTTAAACTGCAGGTTTACTGAGCATGGTGAGTTATCCCTGTATGATCCTGAGTTGATGTGTCATCTCAGTGGTGTGACTGGAATACTACAGAGAACAGACTGGACAGAGAAGTGAACACAGATGAAGTA
>NW_005062681.1:0-999 GCF_000277835.1 Geospiza fortis
CCAAACCATTCTGTGATCCTATGATTCTGTGACTATTAGGAGAGAGGTCTGGAAAAGAGATATTTGTACATGTGCCACAGAGGCCACAGCTAATTAACAGTTTGTGACCAATGAGAATTCATGATGATTCATGCTGATATTTACCGGTTCATTGAGATGCTGTGCTGCCTCTTCAAGTGGTTTGTGGAATCACTCGTGTCTGAGTGGCGATGATCTTCAGATCACCAAAATCAGTCTTTCAGCTAAAACAGCCATCCAGGGGAACAGCTCAGTGAGCCAGAGAACCAAAGCAGGGCAGTGGCTGGTCCATAACCCCAAATCTTGCTCAGTTATGGCCAGGTGGGGAAGGGCCAATTATCCTGTGCTGAGGGGACTCATGGTGGAGACAAGATGAAGCATTGCCACCATCACCTCTCAAAATAACCCCTGAGGATGTGCCTGTGAGATCTAAAATGTACCACATTTCTGCAGTAATGGAGATGTTCCTAGAAAAGGGGGCTTTGGTACTCGTGATCCTTTTGACTGTGACACAGCATAGGAAAAAGCAGATACATTTCACTGAGGGAAAAAATGGACTACAGGAAGAGAGGAGCAGAAAACCCTGAAAGCTGAGAGGACTGTGAGGTCATCTGCTCATTCCCAAGTCTGTCTGAGTCAACTGAGGAACTGAAGTGTCCTTCAAAGAAAAGCTTGTGTACATTTGCTAACAGTTCAGGGAAAAGCTACTGAAAGAGAAAAAGTGGAGGTTTTGAGCTCCTTGTGCAGCACATCCCAAGCATTGCCAGCTTGCGCAGAGCCCAGTGCAGGACTTGGGACTTGGGGAATTTTCTCACTTCATTACAGGAAATCCTCGCCCTCAATAGTGCTCTGCCAAAATTGAAGCAAAAAGCTGCCCAATTTCCTTTCACCTCCAATGAGCTCCATGGTTTGTTTATCCTGGAAAAGGAAGAAGTAAAAGTATTTGTTTTCCCAGGCCTCCCCAGAGGCAAAGAGAGAGGA
>NW_005062682.1:0-999 GCF_000277835.1 Geospiza fortis
GTCACTATCCCTGGAAGTATTCAAAAGTATTCAAAAAAACAAGTAGACATGGCACTTTGAGATATAGGTTAGTTGATGCTGTGGTATTTGGCTAAAGGTTGGGCTTCATGATCTTGGATGTTTTTTTCCAGCCTTAATTATTCTGTGATTTTATGATCTGTAATGAAGCAGGGAAATTTAGAGGATAAAGTCTCCATGTGTCTTTATGTATTACAGAATCTTCAAAACCCATGGTTGTGATCTCCACACATCTGCAGGCAGGGAAATCTTTCAGGCATGACATGAGGAGGAGAAAAGTCAATTTCCTCAAAGAGCTCAGAGCCAGATGTATGGATGTGCTTGCGAGGTTGGCATGGGTGATGCGGCAGCACCGCGGCCAAGATGGGTGAGCTGGGAAGCAAACGTGGAAACTGAGAGCACAAACACATATGGAAAAACTATAAGCAAAATGATATGAGTAAAAATATGCAGTATTTTTGTATTGGTGAAATAACTAAACTTGATTAATTTTGCAGATAAAATTGTGAAAATTATTGAATGCTGCTAGGAAATGATGGCTGGACTTAGTGCTTTCCTCTGCTACCTATGTGCATTTCATGAAAGGAAAAGCCAATTATTTCCCTTTGGATTTAACTCTTGCTTCTCTTAAACCACTTCAGGTCCAAAACCTATTTATTTACAACGTCAATTTGCTTTTAGTTCTCAAGCCCGGTTTTACTGCTCACCTGGTAGTTGTTTATATAGGCAGTTGCTAGGGAATAGGAAATGAATAGTCTTCATCTCAGCATGTGAAAAATCAAATGTGCTACCTTGTTGCTGCATTTGGAAGTCTATAGCAAAGACAAACATAGGAGATAGGAGAGAATGAGCTTTAGCACATCTGAGCAAGAGCATTGCTATGAGCTGATGGAGATAAGATGATTCTTTCACTGTCCTCCTCCCAAAAAAGGTAAAAAACCAGTTTTAACCACAGCTGCTTGGAAAGGTGGTTTTTTTTTT
>NW_005062683.1:0-999 GCF_000277835.1 Geospiza fortis
TGTGTGTGTGTGTATGTATGTATTCTATAAGTGAGTTTGCTACTAGATAGGCATAGAGCTGTGTGAAAGTAAGCTGTTGTGGCAGTGAGCATAAGCAAGAATGTATAGGAAAGGCTTAGTTTTCTTCTAAGTGTAACATTCTTTGTTAAATCCCTGGTGCAATGTGGAAAATCTTTAATAGGTATTACTGATTTAGCACGGTAAAGAATGTTCCATTTCTCATGTTCCCTTCATCATTCTGAATGTAGAGACTTCAGCACTAAAGCTTGGAATTAAATATTTTTTGCTCTTTTTGAGTTGACTGCAGATACAGTAAGATTTTAGTTGATGTGAAAAAATCAGGGGTATCTAGAAGTTCAAAACTTAATTGCTATTCTGATGGTTTTGTTTCATCTTGGCTGATTGTTTTTTCTTAGTGTGGTAACAGCTGCTTCAATTTGTTTGTGTTTTATATGCTTCTACTTCATGATCAGTTGAGATTTGATGAAATTAAAAGAGTAATGTAAGAATAATGAAAAGGTGCTTAAATCACACCAGTTTGCTAGAAGTGACGCTCATTAAAAAGCTATAAGGTGAGGAACAATTGTCAGGGAATGCATTCCTGTCAAAAGTTTAAAGAAAGACCAGTTTTGAAAAATAGCTTCTTGTTATGCCTACATCTTAAATAATAGAGTTGTGAGCAGGTGCATCAGTGAGGTCTACATCAAACCATGGAGAAATTCATGCTCTGTGGCAAGGAAAGTCTGAATCCCTTCAGTGTTCTTTAAGTCCAGATAAGAGCATCCTCCTCAGTGGGGAGGAGAAGCAAGGATGGAGCATCCCTAGCGGATGCTTATGCTGTCTTTCTGTTAAAATCAGAAATTTCTTTTTTATGTCTAATGAATTGGCTTTTAGATTTTCTACTTTTCTTGTAATCTAAATATTGTAGCAAGTGCAGAAGTTGCAGTCCAATGGTATCCTGGGGTGCCTTAGGAGGAACATTGCCAGCAGGTTGAGGGA
>NW_005062684.1:0-999 GCF_000277835.1 Geospiza fortis
CAGCTCCAGAGCCAAGAAATGTATTTTTCTATAATTAATATTTGTTTAACAAAACACTTCATAGGGAATTCAGCACTTGATTCTCTCTTTCAAATACAGATTTCTCCAGCCATTCTTCCTTAAAGCAGAGAAATGGAATACTGTTAAGCTCCTCTGCATACACCGAAGTGAAGACTTCAGGAATATAAAGTAAATGGCTATAACATCACGATAGAGCTAGTACCTGCTGCATTCAGAAATAAACTAGGTATTAAAAACTACACATGCAGAAAGATTCACCAAAGACTGATAATATAAGGTACAAGTGTGATTTTAAGAACCAAAACAACAGTGTCATCCAGTATGAGGTGGCACAGCTCAGCTGGCATCCAAACTACTCTACATTTCAACTGAAATGCAGTGAAATGCAACAGTGACACAAATGCAAAAATTAGTAGTATTAGCAATGCTCAGATATAGCCAAGTGTTATCCTTTCTACTCTCTTAGATACAGATCTCACCTTTTTTAGGCATTCTCTCAAGATAAGCATAAAAATATATCATCTTCCTCATTCCAACTATGCAGCTTGAAAGAGAAAAACTGAGGATGGCGTGGAATACAATGTGCATAAACTTCTTACACTTCATTGCATGATCCAGATTTGTCAGATGTGAAAGACCACTGCCACCATCTGGTGCCTTCTCAAGTCTTGTATCTTCCTTTCTAATCAAAAAGCAATTCACCCTTTATCAAATTCAATACAGAAGAGCGGGAAGTGGAAAAGAAGCAGTACTGAACAATAGCTCAGGAGGCTTAAAAGCCCTTTCAGCACATCTGTTGCAAAAGGAGGCCAATATTTTGATGGAGCAAAACACAAGTATTGAAGGTGGAGAAGGATTAAGAAAATAAAATAAACAAGCAAAGTCTTGTCAAAGAAAAAAGGCTAAGATTTAGAAAAATACTAAGACCAGGATTCAAATCAGATCCATAAACATCTTAGGAGTTATGAACTTTTAAAA
>NW_005062685.1:0-999 GCF_000277835.1 Geospiza fortis
AGAGAGAGAATCAACAAGGTCCACCAGAGGACCAGAAAATGCCAATAACATTTAACTGGAAGCAAAATGAAGAGGTGGGGGAAGGACATAGGAATGATTATTGTAATCTGATAATCAGAGCAATAAAAGAGGCAGCACCCTGAGGGCAAAATGTCAGAAAAGCTTTTGAGGGACAGCAAGGAAAGGAAGAAATCCCAACTGAGTGGTTAGAGAGGCTCCAAAAGCATATGAAACAGTACTCTGGTCTGGAATAGACCCTGATACCATAGCGGGGCAAGCCCTACTGAGGGTTAATTTTGTCACTCATGCCCAGCCAGATATTAGAAAAAAGCTGGAGGACTGGCAAAATAAATCACTAAATGAACTATTAAAAGAAGCTCAAATGGTTTATATACTGAGAGATGAAGAAAAAGTCAAAGTGGAAGCAAAAGTAATGATAGCCACTATGCAACAGAGTAACTTCCAGAGGAATCTGAAGCCCCGAGGTACCACTCCCAAACATTCAGATTTTAGAGACAGGGAAAAGGGAAGAAACAGAACCCCAGCATGATCAAAATCCCAGGAGCAATCTAAAAATGCCTGTATCTATTGTGTGGAAGAGGGATACTATAAGTACCATCTGGAGCCTTTGATAACTTTAAAAGTAGGCCCCCAAGAGGAGGTATTAGAATTTGTAGTTGATACTGGCGCACAGAGAACTTGTGTTGTAAATATTCCAAGGGGATGTGATGTCAGCAATCACACTATGAACGTAACAGGAGCAAAAGGAGAAGGGTTTAAAGTTCCTGTCACTAAAATATAGTAATTGAAGGGGAAACCAGAATAGGGATGGGAGATGTCTTATTAGTTCCTGGAGTCAGTAGCAACTTATTGGGGAGAGACTTAGAGGTGCAATTAGGAATAGGAGTCATACCAGAAGAAAGGAAGAAGACAGCAAAAGTGTTGAAACTTGGCCAAGAAGATGAAGAAAAGATTAACAAAAAGGTTTGGGCTGGGGAA
>NW_005062686.1:0-999 GCF_000277835.1 Geospiza fortis
TAGATGACCTTTAAAGGTCCTGTCCAACCCAAGCAATTCTGTTATTCTACACTTTCCTCTGGCCATCTCCTGTGCTTTTCACTGGGATATTTTGTGCCAAGGGTGAACCATAACAATGTGCTCACCATGTGAAAGACACAAGACATTTGCTTTTGTTAAGGAGGCACCAGCATGTTCGGTGAGACAGCATTATGTGCTCCATTAGTCAGTGTGTGCCTCCTGAAAACAGCCATCCCTGGTTCATCAGTCTAGAGAGAAATCCGTGGGGCCTACTCTACATTAATTGTGCAAAGAGCTACTAAAAAAAAATTCTGTTTGAAGTAATCTGTGCTCAGGGGGCAAGATTAGAATGGGAAGAACACTGAGAAGGGTGAAATGGCTTTGAACAGCCATGGCCAGAGATCAGGAACTGAGATTTAAAGCATGTTCCCAAATAGAGGCTGAGGATTGTCACAGACGGTGTCAGAATTATGCCCTTGATTTTTGTAACAATATGTTGGGCTCTATATATTTATGAGCCTTTTTCCTGAAAGAGTAAGGTTATAGCTTATAGTATATTATATAGCTGATTATAGCTTTCTCAAGGGCATAATGGATTCATACTCATTGAAATCTGAACACCTAATACCCTTAACTTGGAAACTTGCTTTCTCAATCACACTGAGAGAGAAGCATGTGGGAGTGTGATTAGTTTGGTAACAGAAAATTGCTAAGCAAGATACTGACTATAGAGATGTGCTTCTGAATTACATCAGCCACACATCCATTCCAGTCAGCTTTTGAACAGTGTCTTTGCAGAGAGTCATGGTGGAAAAACATGAAGTTCATCCTGGGCTGTAAGAATAGATTGCATGTGCAATGCACTCACACAAAAGGATGGAGTCAGCATTTATTGACATCATCCCATTGAGAGTAGGAAGGATAAAAGTAATAATAAAAAATACTATTTCTCAACTCTTGCTGAAATAAGTATACATATCATTGTTTATACTGACACTC
>NW_005062687.1:0-999 GCF_000277835.1 Geospiza fortis
AATTATTTTTGGGTTTTTATGAGGAGAATTTGAGGTTTTTTTAAATTTAGGGTCATTCTGAGGGGGAGGTTAATTATTTTGTGTTTTTATGAGGAGAGTTTCGGGTGTTTTGGGTTTTTTTCCAGTTTCAGGTCATTTTTGAGGTGGATTTTGAGGGGTTCTGAGGGGGAATTTAATTATTTTTGGTTTTTCATGAGGAGATTTTAGTTTTTTTCCACAATTTAGGGTCATTTTGAGAGGTTCTGAGGGGAAGTTTAATTATTTTTGGGATTTTATGAGGAGATTTTGGGGTTTTTCCCAATTTTGGGTCGTTTTGAGGGGGGTTCTGAGGGGGAGTTTAGTTATTTTTTTATTTTTATAAGGAAATTTTGGTGTGTTTTGGGTTTTTTCCCAATTTAGGGTCATTTTGAGGAGGATTTTGAGGAGTTCTGAGGGGGAGTTTAATTATTTTTGAGATGTTATGAGGAGAATTTGGGGTGTTTTGGGGTTTTCCACAGTTTTGGGGAAATAATTTTCCCGATTTTCCCCAGATTTTAACCCTTTAAAAATTGAATTTTTTCTGGAATTTCTGGGGCAGAACCCGCCTGGGAACCCTCCCCGAATTATTGAAAAAATCGGAATTTTGATGACGAAAAATCAGAATTTCGATGCCAAAAAAAATCAAATTTTGGGGAAATAATTTTCCCAATTTCCCCCAAATTTTAACCCTCTATAAATCCAATTTTTTCATGGAATTCTGGGGCAGAATTAATGAAAAAACCCTCCCTGAATTACTGAAAAAATCCGAATTTTGATGACGGAAAATCGGACGAAAAATCGGAATTTCGATGCCAAAAAAAATCAAATTTTGGGGAAATAATTTTCCCAATTTCCCCCAAATTTTAATCCTCTAAAAATTCAATTTTTTCAGCGAATTCTGGGGCAGATTCGCTTCATCCTGATCCAGAACTGGGCTGGGAACCATCCCCGAATTAATGCAAAAATTGGAATTTTGATGAC
>NW_005062688.1:0-998 GCF_000277835.1 Geospiza fortis
AAAAAAAAATCTTTAGTAGAATAGATCAACCAGCAAAAACCTGAAGTCTTCACAAATCACAGAACACTGCCATGAATGCAAAGGTGGATGGAGAAAAATTTGGACTCAGATTTTTATGTGAATAATTCAGAGAAAACTTCTGCATTGTACTACTCAAGAACTACTAACTGCTGGAGTCTGAAACACAGCAACATCCCCACCCTACCTTAGGCCCACTTCTCCCAACAAAATACACAATTATTGCTGCGTTATGTTGTCATTGAAACAGAGTAGGAGATACACAGATGCAATACTCTACATACAGTTATACTCAATTCACATAGGTCTATTTAATTTCTAACTACAATTTACCTTACTTGACTGTAACAAGCAACCCACATTTATAACAATTTTATTAGAATCATATACTTAACATAAGATATATGCTTGGATACAGTTACATTTTCTGACCTGTGTCAGTACAAGCATTATTTAGCACATGTTTGGACATGACTTATTTTTGAATGAAAGAAAATGTGATAATGAGCAACATTTTTTATTGAATTGGGTATTTTATTATTCTACTGCAACCAAACTGACAAACCAAATTATAGTGAACAAGCAAAGGTGATAAATACATATTGAGATCCCAGAAGGGTTTGCTATAGTTCAGGTTAGCTTCACATCTGCACTAATGACCCACGTATTTCTACTTTTGTCCTGAATAATCCAACATTACAGATTAAATGCAGTATGTTTGTATGTTTATGTCTCCATTAACTCAACATTGCTGAAGCTTTCACCTCACCGTGCATGAAATCTGAGTGCAATTCTACAGCGCAGCAGGCAAATGGAACAGAAATAAACAGGAAGGAGAAATGCCATTCACACTATAAGATGCATAGGTTCTCTTTATCACCTGATGTAAGATTTGAGAGGTGCTATCTTAGTAAAATTCCATGGCTCAGCTTTTTATGGACACAGGCTCCTTCACATTAGAGCCCCTCACACACACACAC
>NW_005062689.1:0-998 GCF_000277835.1 Geospiza fortis
GGCAAAATCCAAGGTGTAGGAGGTATCCCATTGGCAAAGACATCAAAAAGCGTTGTGCAAATTGAAGGGCCGGATGGAAAATTGGCCAGTGTCTATCCGTTTGTCACCGATTACAAAGCTCCCTTGTGTGGGAGAGACATCATGTCCCAGTGGGGGGTCAAACTGGTCATCCCTAAGACAGCCCAGTGTTGCAGCTTGAATTGCTGCTAGTAAAGTCCAGGGTAAAGAAGCAAAAAAGGCTTTTGCATAATATCCATAGATGTTTAATTCAGACACGCGGTGATATGTTCTCGTCTCAGATACCCACTCCCCCCTCAAGGTCCTGCTCTCTCCTCCATGGGCCTCTCGGGCTGACCTTGGTCTCTGGGCAGTATCAAGGTGAGGCCCAATCAGGGAAAAGGGAGGGAGAGCCTCAGGAACACCTATATTCAGGCATAGGAACAGGGGAAGGAGACAATGGGGTGTAACTTAGGAGAAGCCCCTCCAGGGCCTCCATAACTCCCTGTTTTTTATATTATTAAGAAAGCTTTTCTGAAGGATCAACTGAATTAACACAAAATTACAAAAACAATCAAAAGCGTCTATAAGACAATTTTCAAAATGCAAACAATTCTGAGTCTCCAATGTCCAAAAAGATTTTCTGGAGTGCCTTAGAGCTGGCAGGAGGGATGCAGGGTTTTCTTAGCATGGTTTTTCAGGAAACTGAGTCAGGAGAAAGTTTTTTCAGCAGGGGCTGTTTCTCTGTCTCCTGTGGTAAAGTGATCAGCTGTGATAGACTCTGCACAAGGTAGCGTAGGTGGTGGTGTGCCTGTTGGAAACTCCAAATAGAAATCATTAACTTTTAAGAAAAAGATGGTTACTTTAGGGAAACTTTCCTTTTTTTCCCTCCTAATTGTGCTCCCTCTGGTCTTATGAAGGAACTGTGGGGAAAGGGATTAGTGGAGGGCGACCATGGGAGAGGGGAAAGGGTAGTAGGAATTTGTGGGAACATAAAAAAG
>NW_005062690.1:0-998 GCF_000277835.1 Geospiza fortis
TCTCTCTCTCTCACTGGAACACAAGTTTCTCATCTTTACGTTTTACCCCTGAACATGAAAATGATGCCCAAGCTGGTGACCATGAGAAAAATTTAACAACTGGTAATATATTTATAGCAAATTTTAACCTTAAAAGCAATGTATACATTTATCTTACATAATTCATTAATCTAACCTAAACAGGCTAGTAAATACAGATTTACAGTGAGCTGGATATCTCTATAGTTGATGTTAAACGTCCATTATTTTTTCTGTTGAATACATGCCCTGAGTTAGATGTGATCATGGACATCTCTAGGATTTATCCCAAGCAAGCTAGAAGTCATATTTGCTCAGTTCCAAGAATCAAAGCCTTTCCCCAAACCGGAAGGAGAGGAAGTTTTAACAGTACCTCAAAGCCCTTGTTTGTTACTGAATTTAGTGGAAGTGGTTCTGCTCCGTAATTCCACTGGATGTGTCTGCCCAGATGGAAAAATGGACATAAAGCAACTCTTCTGTTTGAATCCCAGTCCCTTGTGCCTGCAGAGCCACGTCTGACACAATCATTTGTATTTACAGTCCTCTTTCAAAACTTGACACCCCCATTCCTCATGTTCATATCTAGCTTGGGAAGTGTACCCTATTCCACATTCTTCCTTCCAAATATTAGAAAAAGTTATTCTTTTCCTCAGACCAGGATCTCTCATGTGCGAATTACTTGTCTTAAAATCTCACAATCCTGGGACTTCTGCTGTCCAGACAACATTCTGCCAATGAGAGATACAGGATGGTGAGCAACTGCTGGTCAATAGACAGTGGGATTACTTTGCCATAGGATGACAATACATGTCAAGACCTAGAATTGATAAATTGTTTTCTGCATCCTAGGATTATTTCTTAATTTCACATAGTCCTATACCTTCCTTAATATTCAGTGCTCTTTGTGGTTGCTTGCTTTCTAATTTTAGGTTAGTATACTGTGAACTTATGGTTAACTTAGGTTAATCCTATGAATTTAT
>NW_005062691.1:0-998 GCF_000277835.1 Geospiza fortis
TTTTTTCAGAGAATGTGAATGTGACATTAAAGCATTTGGATAAATATGTGCAGCCATAAAAATTGCAGATGGGGTCTCCAAAATCTACTAACTACAGCAGAGAAACCAGGTGAAGAAAGCATCTGGCCTGGAAATAAGTGCATGTGCATGGTTTGGTCTTGTTTAAGACAATGAGGGCTAACAAGAGACAGTGCTCACGGTGCTCAGCCCAAAGCTGGCACACAAAGGAAGGAGCACTCCATCCCATTAGTCAGCTACAGATGATGTTTCTAACTTGATGAGGATTTTAGTCAGAATGAAACCCTGCACTACACCCAGCCCTTGGACTCCACATGCAATGAAGCAGCACTGGGATTTATGGTCCTGAACTTGCATTATGTGCAAGAATCTGACAAAACTCTTAATTTCCCCTCTTCCCTGTTCATTTAGCCTCTCATTACAGATTCATAAAAGTGCCTCAGTAAAATGAGGCCATTACAGTCCCAAGCAATTTTGATTTGTTTAAGACAACACGAATGAAAAATGAGAATGTGAAATATTTATACAAACAAATTACATTTTACCATTTTCCACGCTAAAGCAGCAAGAGGAGAATGAAAACACAGTTGACACTGAAATTCCTTCTCCCAGTAGGCAGAAATTAGAGATCAATCATACATGACACAGAGTTAAAAACCAAAAAAAGTCAGTTCAGGAATTTAACCATGCTGTGGCTTGCTCCAGCCTCATGTCTTTGAGTACATCTTCTCCTATACCTGCAGCAGAAAAATGTGCAAACCAGTTCTCTGTCTTGGTTTCCTCATGCTGCTTCCATCTAAGTCCAGCTTACAGAAGGCAGTTCTAAACTTGACATGCCTACTGCTGATGTGATGGGTGTGGAGATGCTTGGCTGAGGACTGCTGGCCCTAAAGGCTTGATTCCAGTTGTGCTTATGGTTTAGCACAAGGCCCAACTATGTTGGCTCTTGAACTGATTGTTCTGTACTTCATTTAACCCTT
>NW_005062692.1:0-998 GCF_000277835.1 Geospiza fortis
CAGGTACCTCCTGGCCAATGGATCAGACCCATTCCACCATATGGATCTTCATCCTGAGTTTTATTAACACCTCCCTCCCAGGCAGCCCCTCTACCCCCACTCCTTTTTTCCCTTTTTTTCTTTCCCAAAAGACCTTTATCACACTTCAGTCCTACCAGGGCACACCAGATTCCAGGAATACTCACAGCTCACAGCAGAGGGAAAGGTGTGACAAAGCCACTCTTCACAGCAGGCAGGGGAGGAGAACAGAGCAGTATGCACCTGAATCTGGGACCTTGGTACTTTTGTAGTGATCAGAGGTGATCCCCACTTCATGGCTTCTCTGCCAGGGCCTTCTGGCAGGTGGTGGCAGCTACAAGACAGACATATTTCCAAAACCAGGAAACATTCCTACATTGTGACTGTCCCGAGATCTCAGGGGTACATTCACAAAACCTTTCCAGATTATTAAAGTGGGCCCCAAGAGGGAGCCATTTGGATGCTCCTGTGCTGACAACTACTTCAGAGACAGCTGAAAGGAAAGGAATGCAGCTGGACACCCAAGCACTTCTAACCACAGCCTGATAATGGGCAGGCCCTGCAGCTAAAATCTTTCTTCTAACCTATTAAAACATCTGCATTACTGAGATTAGACCCAGAGCATTTGGCAAGGCTGTGCTAATTCCTGGAACAACAAATGGAAAATAATGACATCAGTAATGTGACTGTGGTCCCTGCAAGGGACTTCAGAGACCCCCATGACAGCCCAACACCAGAGGCAGGAGCTGCACTCACCTCACACACTCCTTCCTCCAGCAGTGAGGATATATATTCCAAAATCATCTCAGAAAATCCCTCACCACCCCACAGAGCTGCAACTTACGTGTGCTCTGTGAGCAGCTTTCTCTCTTTTCCAACATAGATCAGCTTTCTGAAAATTCAGTTAAATTCTTCTTGTTTTCCCACAGAAGCCAGGCTGTTAGAGATTACAAAATCATTATTAATTTGAAGAAAAGGGG
>NW_005062693.1:0-998 GCF_000277835.1 Geospiza fortis
CTTTTCCTTTCCCTTTTCCCTTTCCCCCGTTCTCATTTTCCTTCCCTTTTCTCTTCCCCCTTCTTCTTTCCCTCCCCTTTCCCTTCTGGTTTTCCTCTTTCTCCTTCCCTTTTCCCGTTTTTTTCTTGTTCTCCCCTTTTTTCCCCATTTCCCATTTCTCCTTTTTTTCCCTTTTCTCCCTTTTTCTCATTTTTCCCATTCCCATTTTCCCTTTCCCCCCCTTTTTTTCCCATTTCCCCTTTTTTCCTTAATCCCCATTTTCCCATTCTCAATTTCCTTTCCCCCTTTTCCCCCATTCCCATTTCTCTTTTTCCCCCTTTTTTCCCCAAATTCTCATTTCCCCTCCCCCCATTTGCCATTCCCCATTTTCCTTCTCCCTTTTTCCCCTTTTCCCTCTTTTTCCCAATTTTGCCATTTTCCACCTTTTCCCCTTCTTCCCTTTTCCCCCATTTTCCCCATTTTTTCCCCATTTTTCCCTCTATTTTCCTGTTTTCCCCCCTTTTTCCCCCTTTCTTCCCTTTTTTCCCCATTTTCCCATATTTTTTCCCATTTTTCCCTATTTTTCCCCCTTTTTTCCCCTTTTTTCCCTTTTTCCCCATTTTCCCCTTTTTCTCCCTTCTCCCATTTTTTCCCCATTTTTCCCCCTTTTTCCCCTTTTTTCCCCCTTTTTTCCCAATTTTCCCATTTTCCCCCTTTTTTCCCTTTTTCCCCATTTTCCCCTTTTTTCCCCATTTTTTCACCCCTTTTTCCCATTTTTCCCATTTTTCCCCCATTTTCCCCCCTTTTTTCCCAATTTTCCCCTTTTTTCCCCTTCTTCCCTTTTTCCCCATTTATCCCCATTCTTCCCCATCTTTTTTCTTCCCTTTTTCCCCATTCTTCCCCATTCTTCCCCATCTTTTTCCCCATTTTTCACCCCTTTTTCCCATTTTCCCATTTTTTTCCCTGTTTTCCCCCTTTTTCCCCATTTCCCCATTTTTCCCTATTTTTCCTATTTTCCC
>NW_005062694.1:0-998 GCF_000277835.1 Geospiza fortis
TGCCATCTATTTTCATGGAAGTCCTAAATGAAGGAGAAAGATGACCAAATTCTATTCCCCTACCAGTGGAGCAAAATAGGGCCCAGAACTTAGAGACAAATTGCAAATGGGCAAAACACAGAAAAGAACACACCACTACCAGATTAATGATTTTATGGCCTGAGAAGTTTTAAACTGACACAGCAATAGTTGAACTGCCTCTCATCTTCACCTAAACAAATGGGCTGAATCCTTTGACATTTCTCTTTGTCACTCAGGTTTCAGATGTGATCAACTCATCACACATCCTTTGCAGTACCACAAAGGCTGCCAAAGTGCAAGCCCTCAGTGCAAGGCAAAAAGCTCAAGCACAAGAAGAGTTTAAACTCCTGCTGCATCACCTGAAATTTAGGCAGGCTACAATCAGAAGTAGTTACCATGTTAGAGTTGAAAATAACTTGACAGGACTGAGCCCTGGGCTTCTCTATATTTTACATTATCCTGGTGCTTATTTTCCAACCCTTAAAAATGCAATAAGAAACTGCTAATTTTCAAAATAAACATTATTGTTTTAATAAAGGACTGTTAATTTGACAGGGTTTAAAAGAATTTGGAAAAAGAAGGTCTGTGCTGTCTTGGATCCAGCACTATGGTAGTAACATTGAAAAAATTAAAAAGAAGATATTACTAGTCTCAAAACTTACTCCAAGAAAAATAAAAATCCATCTGGACTTAACAACTGTATTTCCTCTTTTGGGAATAAAATTCAGACATCATTATATTATTCTAAATAGCAAGGAGTTTAATTCATTTTAACTGCATAAACTTCATTTGTCATCAATTTTAAAGTATCTGTGTGGGGTTCTACTTTTAAAAAACTGTTGAGATTTTTATCAACATAAAGTACTGCTTTATAGTTAGTGTCAAATTTAAAAGCTGTTAATTTCCCTGAAATATATTTTGCATTCAAACACTGCGCATGAAATATTAGGATTTATGTAAGAATGGCTGAAAAGCAC
>NW_005062695.1:0-998 GCF_000277835.1 Geospiza fortis
TCTTCAGTGAATGATTAAGAATGGAAGCCTACCTGAAAAGGTCCCAATTATTCTCAGAAGAAACCATCTCCTCACAACTGACTAGCAGAAATCTTACCTCTGAGACCCCTGCAACCAGATGCTTAGGCCCTGTTTAATCTCACCTAGACAAAGTTATTTCAAATCTAGACAAATCTGTCTCACTTTGCAGACAAGGAGGAGAGATTCCAAAATGCACCTATGTGTACTCATCCCCAATGTGTTCCTTTCTTTGGAGAACAAAGAAATTCAGACAACTCACTTAATTTAGACACACAAGTCTTGAGCTTGATATGCCAGGCAGAACCAACCCCATGCCCACCACTTCATGGGATGAATGTCTGCACTCCCTCTAGACACTTTAGCTTTTCTTGGCTGACCATGAAGGCATGCTGCAAACAATGCAATCTGTTTTTCAGAAATGCCCTGCCAGCGTTCACCCCCTTCCTGTGCATGCTTTCCTCAGTGCTCCCTGCAGTGAGATGCCAGCACTGACTCAGCCTCTGCCAAGCAGCCCAGCTACAGCTCTGCTGTCCTGGTGGAAATCTTGGCCCTTCTCCTGCATTCTTTCCAGGCATCCATGTAAGAGACTTAGAATGGATGTTGGGGATTAGATGCCCATAACGTCCAAAAGGACAGAGCAGAAATGAAGAGATTAATGCAACTAACCACATCACACCAGGGCAGGCCAAAAATATTCATCCCAACAGACAAAACCAGGAGCAGCAGAGTGTGGGTGATTTGTGCCTAAGCAGCAGCTCAGCATAAGTGATCTAAATCACAATGATTTAGATGTTCTTGGTATCTAATCTCACTTTGTGCTGAGGACATTGCAGTGCAACTCTGAGCATCCAATTCTAATTTAGCCACAGTTGTTCACATTAACTTCTCTACAACACTGCTTCTGTTCTCCTGCTGCCAAACCTTGTGTCCCTTCCCAATACACCATTATGAGGGTTTGGGTTTTTTCCTCTTTTTAA
>NW_005062696.1:0-998 GCF_000277835.1 Geospiza fortis
GATATGGATCCATGGGGCTGGGATGGGGAACTGTGGGGCTGGGATAGAAACTGTAGGGCTGGGCTTGGGATCCATGGGGCTGGGATGGGAATACGTGGGGCTGGGATGGGATCTGTGGGGCTGGAATGGGATCCATGAGGTTGGGGATCCATGGGGCTGGGATGGGATCTGTAGGTCTCCAATGTGGACTCACAGGGCTCCAAGGGGCTGAAATGGGGATCCATTAGATTGAGATGGGCTAGCTTGTGATCCGTGGGGCTGGGATGGGATCTGTGGGGCTGGAATGGGATCCATGAGGTTGGGGATCCATGGGGCTGGGATGGGAATACGTGGGGCTGGGATGGGATCTGTGGGGCTGGAATGGGATCCATGAGGTTGGGGATCCATGGGGCTGGGATGGGAATACGTGGGGCTGGGATGGGATCTGTGGGGCTGGAATGGGATCCATGAGGTTGGGGATCCATGGGGCTGGGATGGGATCTGTGGGGCTTGGTTGGGATCCATGGGGTTGGGGTGGGATATGTGGGGCTGGGATGGGATCTGTAGGTCTCAGGTGTGCATTCACAGGGCTCCAAGGGGCTGAAATGGGGATCCATTAGATTGAGATGGGCTAGCTTGTGATCCGTGGGGCTGGGATGGGATCTGTGGGGCTTGGTTGGGATCCATGGGGCTGGAATGGGATCTGTAGGTGTCAGGTGTGGACTCACAGGGCTCCAAGGCGGTGAAATGAGAATTCATTAGGCTGGGATGGAGTATCTCATGATCCATGGGTTGGGATATGGATCCATGGGGCTGGGATTGAATTTGTGAGGCTGGGTTTGGATCCATGGGATTGGGATATGACTCCATGGGGCTGGGATGGGATTTGTGGGGCTGGAATGGGAACTGAACGGCTGGGATGGGATCTCTAGATCTCCAATTGTGGACTCACAGGGCTCCAAGGGGCTGAAACGGGGATCCATTAGGCTGAGATGGGATATCTTGTGATCCATGGGGCT
>NW_005062697.1:0-998 GCF_000277835.1 Geospiza fortis
TTTTGTGAACTTAGAAAAATCTGAATTGTTCCTCTTAAAGCATTCACTTTGTTCTGGGTGGCTGATTTTTTTTTTCCTGCAAATACTGAAGAATTTTTACTGATGTGTCCTGGATCAAGTATTTTCATATTTAGACCTCTAAGTTGGTCTAACCCACGTCCAGCCTTGCTGCAGAAAGTTTTGACTCTTTGTTGCATGAGTGTGTGCATCTATGGTAATGAAGCTGCTCTCAACTTGTGCAGAATTCCCTGGCCCTGCTCTTCCATCCAGCTACACTCAAGACTGTGTCATGGCAACACATGAGGATAATCCAGTCCCTGATGTGCCAGGGAGAGCACAGGCGAGCCCTCAGGTACATGCAGATGATGAAGCCGTCGATGTCCAGCAGCAGTGAGGTGCGGCTGTTCCTCACCGTGCTGTTGTCCAATAGGTAAGGAAACCTCCCCTCTTTTGGCATTCACATCTTGGGAGATGTGGAGAACTGATGACACAAATGGGGCTCCCCTCCATTTCCTTTGAGCTTTGAATGGATGCCGTCACTGTGGGGCATCATTTTGGCCTCAGTGTTCCCATTCCTTTCCATGTCCCAAATCTTAACTGCAGGTGCATGGTGGAGGCTTGGGGTCTGTTGCAGCAACACACCACAAAGTTAAACATAGAAGAGCTGCTAAAGCACATGTATGAAATCTGTCAGGAGATGGGGCTGATGGAGGATTTGCTGAAGCTGCCCTTCACAGACACAGAAAAAGTGAGTTTGGAGAAGAAACAAAAAAAATCTTGTCTCTTTGGCAAGAGAAGAGGCAGAATCGTAATGAAGTTTGGAATGTGTTGTTTCTCACAGGAGTGTTTGGAGAAGTTTTTACAAACCAAATCTGGTATTCAGAATCATGAATTCCTCTTAGTCCACCATCTGCAGCATGCCAACTACATCCCAGCACTCCAGCTGAATCAGTCCATGAAGGCCAATCTGATGGTAAGGGTAGCAGTCCTCCTGAGTG
>NW_005062698.1:0-998 GCF_000277835.1 Geospiza fortis
TAATTTGGCTTTTCGATTGATCATTTAGAACAGGTTATACATAATTTTAAAATAGAAACTATGTATGTGGGATATTTTTTTAAGAAAGGAATGAGGTACTCGCACCAGATAGCAGCCACAGGACACCTAAATATGTCAGAGAAAATGAATTTATTGCCCTCTTATCAAAAGAAACTAACTTCTTCCCACCTCGCTCAGTCCTGAAGACACCGTCAAGATTAAGAGGAAGAAGTTGACACTGACCAGACAGAATCCTTTGTTTGAATGGAATTTATGCATCATGTATGAGATGTATGAATATGCAACAGGCTAATGTTTTTAAGGGTTAATCCTCTGTTAACCAGTGTCCTTTTTCGAGCTTATTTTGCCCAGAAAGAGGTACCCGGTCCATCCGTAACTCTTTGTTCTTATTATCTCGTATAGTCCTAAATCCTAATTGTCCAAATTTTTATTACTCTAGTTTTATTGCTATTTTTATAACCATTCTATTACTATTAAACTTCTAAAATTTTAAAAACAAGTCATTGGCATTTTTCGCATTATCTATAACACTTTTGTCCCATTTTCATAGGCAAAAAATCCTGCCTTGCAAGCACAGCAACTGTTAAGCAACATACATAGTCTAAAACAACTATCCTAAATCAATCACCTATTAATTTCTAACCCCATATCTCAAATGGGTTGTTCAGGGTGTCAGGATCTGCTATTGTAATTTGAATTTTATGCCAAAGGGGGAACAATTGTTCAAATGCTCTTTTCATTAGTGGCAAAGATGTGTGTGTTAATTTGAGTTTTGCCAGCAAATAAAACGGGGATGCTCGTGAGAGTTTGCTGAATGTCTAAAATGAGTTTGAAAAGCATGAGTTTCTGATTATTCCTAGTTGTGGTTGTGGTTTGCTAGGAGGGCATTTGATGACTGGAGTTGGGAATGCGAGTTGGTGTTGTGGGGGGTAATGGGGAGGTTAACACTGTTGTGAATGCTGGAGTGAACCCAGAGG
>NW_005062699.1:0-998 GCF_000277835.1 Geospiza fortis
ATCTACAATGCCATCCTCATGTTCAAGAACGCTGATGACACCTTAAAGTGACTTCTCTTGGCCCAGCCGGGCCCCTCCCTCATCACTGGTGCTGCCAAACTGCTCGTGTCCTCCCGGTGCCACACGTCCCTCCCAGCCTCCCTCTCCCATCCTGTTCCCTGCCCGCTGCCCTTCTGCAGCGCTGGGCCCAGCCCTCGGGGGCGGGGGCAGGGAAGGAGGGTGGAGGTGGCACTGGCCCCTCTTGGTGCCGCAGCTGCCCCCGCTGTGTCCTGCTGTGCCTGGGTCCCTGTGCCCCTGTGCCCGGGTCAGGGCTGTGAGGGCCGGGGGAGCCCTGTGGAGGTGTCACAGCGGGGGCTGGCACCTACTGGAGTCACCCAGGCAGGGAAGGGACTGCCTGCCTGCAGCCACGCTCACACCCACTTAAAGGCTGCTCTTGCCTTTGCTCAGCAGCTGAGAGAGATTTGGGGGTTTTCCCTCTCTGTGATCCTCTGGGGCTACTTGTGCTAACATCGTTTCCAAGGAACATTCTTGAGGAGCTTCTGCTCATTTTGCCTTTTTCTCTGAATTCTTCTGACTTCCCCTTTCTGAGGCCAGTTGACGACTGCTTTGCCCCTACACTGCACTGCAAACCAGTGGCCACCTCTTGCCCCTTCAGGGAGCAGCTGTCCTGGCAGCTGCTCTGCCATGACCAGCACCTGTGCTTTCTTCCTCTTTCCTGGGATTCAGCAGCCTCAGGGCCCTGCCAGGCCAGGGCTGGCTGGGTGCAGAAAAGGCTCCATTTCTTCTTGCACGTCAGACTGTTTTGTCCAGCTCTTCTCTGGGAGAAAGGATGCTTGGATAACTTGTTCCCCTCGCACCTATTAAAGAGTCCTCTACAAAGGAAGTTGGGCCCTCTTTGGTCCTTGTATTAGGAGCAAGGCCCTCTCTAGGGTGGGGACAGCTGCCGAGGACAAAAAGCATCCATTGCTCCAATAGGCAGATCCACAGTCACTTCTGAA
>NW_005062700.1:0-997 GCF_000277835.1 Geospiza fortis
TTCTTCTTCTGGCTTAGGTCCAGAAATGCAGATTTTTGCACACTGAAAGTTCAATTCTCCATTCACCTAGAAAACCTTTCCATCCCTCAAACAGAAATGCATCGATGCCAAGGTTAAAGGTAGTCCCTTTTGGGAGTTAACCACCATCACAGGCTATGCACAATGTACCTAACTGTGTGATCCATCCCAGTTCAGAATACAGAATACTTCCCATTTTATTTCTTCAGCCACAGCTCCAGAGATTGAATCTAGTATTTAAATCACAGAGTAGCAAACAAAATAAACTCTTTATGGAAACCTTTCCTAAGGGCTAAATAACACACATAAATGTCTGCTTCAATTCTGTCTCATTGTGTAAAGGGTCAAGGATATGAGAAGGAAAAGGAGATTTAAATTGGTTCAAACAATTGGTTAATTAATCCTGGAAAGTGCCACCTACTTTCTTTTTTGTCTTTTACTCTTTAAGACGAAATTCACTCACAAGACTTAGGATTATGTAATTTTCTTTCTGAAGTTGGTAATTTTCCTCCTAATTAGTTTTACCTCTAGTTGTTCTGTTTAAAAAACCCAGCAGAACATCAACTACCGGCCAAAAATGAAGTGCCCCAAAACCACCCTAAAGCTGACAAAGTTTATGTTGTTGTACTTCTTTTCCTAGACATAGAGACACTTGAAGCTGCAAAAGCACAACAAGCTCTCAAACAGAAATTTAATGGAATTGTTCTCTCTGACTCCTGAGCTTACTGGTTTAGTTATAATCAGTATTTTTTATAAATTAGTTCCAAGTGCACAGCCACTGCTAAGAATCTGTGCCCCTTAAATGCAGGGAAAAAGTGGAAGCATATTTGAGTAGAAGACAAATATTTCACCTGCTGTTTCATCCAGAATGCCTTCCTCTCCTGACTTATGGTACACTGTAGAAGGATAGGTGACTGTCAGCTTGCTGTTGTGCTCCTTTCGCACCAGTGATCTCCTGGATCTTGAAGGCAAAAAAAAA
>NW_005062701.1:0-997 GCF_000277835.1 Geospiza fortis
TTCTTGCAGCAACTGGGACTGAACTGCATACCACAAGCATGTTGTGGTTGCCTTGCTGTCTAATAATTTGCTGTCTCAGGTATTAAATATCTGGAGGTTGGAAATGAATGCAAGCAGGGCTTGGCTAAGGATGAATTACTTAATGCTGCATACTGCTGATGTTACTGCTGAAGGTCCTAGAAACTAAATTTTGAATCCTTTTGTGGGATGTAAATCTAACATGATGATAAATGTAACAGAAAATACTGGTAAATAGCCTGATCTTCTAATTACTGTGGGTTAACGATGAGAAACTTTCATATTGGGCCAGTTAGCGCTACTTTTGCTGTCTTCACCTTATAGTATGTTGGTTAGAAGAGTTGAAAAGAAGTAGAAATAAAACCCCAAAACTCCAACTTGTTGTCTGAATAAAATATTTGATGGAGGGTTAGAGACTGAGTACTGCTCTTCTATACCTGCCTGCCCAAAGCATGTTGCTGACATGCTCTCTCTGAAGGTATCTCTTTGTAAAAAGAGTTGTGAGAGAGAAGGATGTTACAATTAGTCTGTAATGCTATATGCATTTAACTTACAGTAATTGTGGCTTGCTACTCTGCTGTCTGAAGTACTGCTTTCTTTTTTGGTGATTAAACTAAGGAAAAATTACAACCTCAGCTAATTAGTGTGAGTTGGCACATTCTAATTGGCAGTGCTGATCAAGATGAGTTTCAGCTGTCCTGCTTGCCCTTCAGTACACCTGGTCCGGGTGTATATCACACTTGCCTTGTGTCATGTTTCAGTGCTTCTCGTGGAGAAGGGCCAGTTTGCTTTTCAATACTTTACGCTGTTGTAGAACAGACATATCTGTGTGTCAGGAAGTCTTATTGGACACAAGTCAAGTAATACTCCTGACCAACATATGGTGTATGGAAGTTAACAACAAAAAGCAGCAGTCTGAATGTTTTCACTGATTGACAGAATAGGAAAGGAAGAACAGTGTAGTTTAGAGTCTGAGTCC
>NW_005062702.1:0-997 GCF_000277835.1 Geospiza fortis
CTCCCAAATTTACCCTAAGCCAGGACACATAATTACTTTCCTTTCACCTCTGAAGAGAGACACTTTCTGAAATGGATATGAAGCTGAAGGTGTAAGGGGCAACAAAGAAAACTTCAAATGAAAACAAAATGAAAAGAAATTACATAAAGATGGGTTAGCACTGGAATGGGAGCCTAGAGACAAGTGGAATCTCAAGTCCCACCCAGCCTACTCCCAGTTGGCCTTGCCTTGGCAGACATTGTTTTAATATTGCTTTAATAAGTCATGACTTTATTTTCATAGCAAAACAGGAACACCAGTAACATGGAAAACCAATGACATCTTGGCACAGAACAAATATAACAGCTTTTACTGGGGTTTTCCTTGTAGCTGGTCAAATTAATAATCCTTCTCTTCTCCACAGTCAGTATTTCCTAGAATTGCACTGTTGTGGATAGGAGTGTAGACTACTGAATAAGGACCTACACACAGACATGTAAACTTAAATATCCTAAAAGTCATCCTACACAGCAGACTGCTCTGTCCCAGCTGGTCATTCTGGGCTCCTTCCATAGCACATGGAAAGAAGTGGGCATTTCAGATCCTAATTCACACGCCTCGTTACAGATGCCTACCTTCAAAGCAACTCTTTTGCTCTAAGAAGGTTTGCTATTGAGTGGCTACCAGATATTAGATTTAGATAAATCAATCCAAATAGAGTCCTTGAGCTCATGAGCCCACTAGGCTTCTGAACACCCCTTGGATATAATCTACTATGATACAGTTAAGCTGTTTCACACACTCCTAAGCATAAAGCAGTATTTCCCTTCAATCCTCAATTAGAGATATCTTAAATGAAACTTACAAAGTGCCAGAATTATTACTCAACAGAAACAATGCTCTTAATACACAGAGAATGTGTACCTCAAATTGTGTTCTCTTAGGTAACTGAAGTCTGCTAATTTCTTTCTTCAGTCAATAATTACTTAATACAATGTAATATTATTTATATAATGTA
>NW_005062703.1:0-997 GCF_000277835.1 Geospiza fortis
TTTTTCTCAATATAATGGTTTCCTCTACCAACACTAAAAACACAATTTAAGTAAGGCAGTTTCATATGACCCTAATAGAGAATGAGGCGAATTTAACAGCAACCTTTAATTATTTGCTTGGGGCAGGGGGGGAAATTAGAACTAATCAGCCCCACTGAACTTTCCTATCCATTTCAACCTGGGGGAAAGTTTTACAGCAGGAAAGTGTTTGTTAACCTTTATTTCTGGTCACACAAGGACATGAGCAATGCTACTGCAGGTTACCCACCAGGGAGGGAGGTGTTCTACCATAATTGCAGTTAAAAGGTACATCTGTACAGAGAAACCTCAAATAACACTGCAAGTTTACATCTGCCTTGGCAGGGAGCAAAACACAAAAAGGGAAACAGGGAGAGATGTTTATGATCCAACCCACCAGAGCAGAGTGAAATATCAAACAGCACGGAAGCTTACAGCTCCTCTGCTCTGAGCCACAGCTTCCCTACTCCTGCTGCCTCATGTACAAAACCCATCTGTAACTGTCTGTTGCTGTGCTCCTGCCTTTCACACAAAGCCAAGCTTTTTTTGAATGCTGCTCTGTATCAAACCCACTGCAGTCAGTTAAGCACTGCAAAACACTTTTGAGTCCAAACACAGCTCCCCTACTTCACAACATACTGCAGATTGTTTTAGAAGGGGAGGAAAGAAAAAAAGCAAAGTCAAGAAATCTTTAGCTTAGGGCAATTTTACCTTGTGTTTTGCAGCTGCTCTATAGCAAAAATTATGCTTTATAGTAAGAATTATGGGAATATTTTCAATTAAAGCATATCTTGATCTCAAAATATCACCAATCTGATTCAAACTCCAGTCCCCCCCTCATCAGAGAAGTAGTTTCTCATGGGTTTTGGATATATATCATTTTTTAAAGTACCAGCTGAAACTGGGACTAAAAGCATTTCTCTGAAAACAATCTTGAAACTACAAAGGTCTCACTGTCTGCCAGGAAAGAACATCAAAA
>NW_005062704.1:0-997 GCF_000277835.1 Geospiza fortis
CTCAGCTTGCTGTTGTCTGCAAACTTGTTCGTACACACTCCATCCCATCATGTGTGTAATGAACTAAGATATTAACTAGTATTAAACCCAATGTGGACACTTACGGAACACCAGTAGTTTTCTATTTAGGCATTGAGCCATTGACTGCAACTTTGAATGCATCCATACAGCCAACTCCTTCATCAAATAATTTGTTTTTCGAATATATATCTCTCCACTGTAGGTGTAAGAATGTTGTGGACCAGCATTATCAAGACAGAAGACACCAGTTGCTCTTCCCTTGTCTTCTGATTCTGTTCATTCCATTGTAGAAGTGAAGTAGGGTGGAGTAATGCAGGTCTGATAGGAAAGCAGAGTCCTTGAAAAGTGTGGAAATGGGATGCAGCATAGAGGAGTATAGGCATAGGACATAGGCTTTTCACTAGACACCCCTTGGCTAAAACCAACTTGTCCATGAGCAGTAACAGAAACTGATTCTGAGTGCAAAAAAGAAAACAGGCAACATTTACTAGCATACCATCACATATAGTCAATTTGGAGGTGCAAAATCACTGGAGAAAGATCATGTCACTAAACATGAAAATGACTCCTTGAGAAATGTAGAGATAAACTGTGTAGAAGAAGCTATCAGCATGAATATCATATCTTTCTGTCTGGGCAATGTAGCTCAGATATTAAAAATTCCCAATAACACTCCATCACACACACCAACACTAGAAAGAAATTTAGGACATAGGAGCAGGGGGAGGGCAAACATAACACCAGCAGAAGTACTAATAGCTGAGAAATATGTATTTAACAGCTTTACGTGGATTAACGTTTTTCTCATTCTGCAAGAATTATCTGGCCAACAATTACTAGATTTAAGTTATAACAAAAATATTTGTTAAATGAACAAAAAGTGATCTTTTTCTTTGACCGTGAAACAATTTTAATAACCTGTGCATTTCTCATCCTGGTGTTAAAATTCTTGGGGATATTTTTAGAGAACTTTTTT
>NW_005062705.1:0-997 GCF_000277835.1 Geospiza fortis
CCATGGCAGGGGGGTTGGAACTGAATGGTCTTTAACATTTCTTCCAACCCAAATCATTCTGTTAATCTGTGATTATAGGGTCAATAGGTAGAAAATGTGTTTGGCAGTCCCCTGTGGCCTCCCTGTCTGTCATGCGAGAGCACAAACCCTCTGTCCAAAACCAGACCAGATGCTTCTCATGTTTAAGCCCTTCATCCTACCACAGCTGGCTTAAAGGTATTCACATGTGTGTCTAAAAGTTGAAGTCTTCCATGGACTTCCACCCTCTTTCATGATTTTCTTGGTAACTTGTGTGCCAGAACATGATTGTTGTTTTCATTCCCCATCTTCTTCCATTATGACACTCAAGGCCTTTCAGTGCAGAAAAATGATGACATTTTGCTCCTGTCTGAATGAATGTTTCCATTGTAAGCTGGGAAATAATCAGATGTGTGAGGTGTGCTTCAAATTAAAATCCTTATGCTATGTAAGTGCACAGTTATTTCTTTCTCACCCTGTTTGGTTTATCTGTGGAGAGGTTTAACACTTTTTACTCTACCAAAACAAATCACTTTCTGTGATGGGATTTTCTTTTTTTTCCTTTCACAGCCTGGGCATGTTGAAAAAAAAATAAAATGGAAGGGCAATCAATGCCAGCTGAAAGATGGATATATCCTCTATTGAGTAAACAAAGTTACTGTGTATTGGCAAAAAGTTCCCTGCATAGGATTCTTCATTGGACTTGAGTTGCCAGCTCCAATAAATCAGTATGCTGGACTTCTACTTAGTCAATGTTTCTAGACAGCAGTGAGAGAACATCTTACCTTAAAGTGTAATGAATTGTATCAGTGAGTAAGTCTACTCCCAGCCCCTGCTAGAGTCTATCAATATAACAAAGTGGCTGTCACCCTGAAGTACGGACAGACACTTCCTCTGACTGATGGGTGCATCCCTCCCTCCCTGAAAATACCCTGAGCTGGCTGAAAAGGAAAGTATCTCTTTTTTTTTTTTTTTTTTT
>NW_005062706.1:0-997 GCF_000277835.1 Geospiza fortis
TGTTTGTCTGTTTGTTTGTTTGTGTCACATTTCATTGGTAGTTGGCATTTGCTGCCAATTTGCTGGGAGGTAAAGCTGACCTCCCAGTAGGTTCTGAGGGTAGACTCATGCACCACAGAGCCACTGAATTTCCCTTTATGGACATGGATTCCCCATGAATTTCCCTTTATCAAGTAATGAATTTCCCTTTATGGAAAAAATCCTGTGCTAATTTTTATTATTTGAATCACACCTATGTTTTAGGCAAATTTTCCTGCAGTACATCCGTGTACAACCAGTGGAGAGAGGTGGGTATCTACTGGAGATGTTGATTCAGTTCTCCTAAGGCAAGCATTGAGCCACTGGACTCACAGATGAGCCATCTAAAATGGCTCAAAGCTGCATTTCCATAACAGTTAAACCTTTCTAAGAATTCCTGGGTGCGTGGTCCTGCCTCCTTCCCATGTGCTTGCTGTGCTATTTATCCCATCAGTTCTAGAAGGGACTTAATCTGAAGATCACTAACACTTCAATAAAGAAATGAATGGTGTTTTGCCATCTTAGCTCTACAAATCAGTCAGCTGCAGGATTACATGAATGCCTGCACAAGGGAGGGGGAGGGAACTGCAGCATGCTTGGGGAAAGAGGGGACTGTGGTAACTCCTACTCCTCTGAACTACGGTGAAACCACCCCTAAAGCACAGGATCCCAACCTCTATCTCTTGTCCCAGTACATTTCCAAGCTGATTCTGCAGCTAATTTGTTTTTAACAACATTCTTATTTCTTAGTGCACTGATTGCTCTGGTGCCAATTGTCATGTAAGGTTAGTAGTGCTTTAATTACTAGAGGAAAAGGAGGATTGATTTCCCATAATGTGCAAGACAGCAAATGCATTTTTAATGTAGTTGGTTCTTTATTAGGGCAAATGGTCAATAGGAATTGTTTTAAGACTTTAGTTGTTCTATTTCTTATTGTTTCTCCTTGTGCCTTAATTCTTATGGATTCTCCTTTCCATTT
>NW_005062707.1:0-997 GCF_000277835.1 Geospiza fortis
AAACCATTCTGTGATTCTATGAAATATATTGCTGTTTTAAATGGGAAAATATGCTGTGAAAGAACTTTGCTTTTTTAGCCAGAGGTTTAAAAGTTATAACAACTGCTTTTGTTTGAGTTTGGTTTTTACGTTACTGGCTGATGGGAAGGGTGAAAAAGAAATGATGAAAAAGAGGGAAATACATGTCATATCAGCATGAGAGCTACATAAATGACATTGCACAAATGGACTCCTGCTCCTGACAGAGCTGAGTGGTCACCCACAGGAAGGAATACACAAAGCAGTAAATTCTATAGTACAGGAGCTATCAGCTCAGTGACTTATCACCTTCCTCCAGAGCAGCTGGGGTAAGTGCAAGTGAGCAAGCAATGCTGCTGAATTTGAGGCCTGGAGCAGCTCTTCCAAAGGTTATCCTCCAGCAGCTGGCACCTTCCCTGCTGGGCTACAGAAGAGCTGTGGCATTTGATCACATAAACGACCACACTGCTGTACAAACACGATGCTAAAGCCAAAAGCAAGAGCAAGAAAATAAAACCCAGCCCTGTGCAGCCAGTGAGCTCAGCATGGCCTTTGTACAGATGGGGAAGAGAAATGGACCCATAAAGCTGTAGAAAAACTTATATAAAAAAACAAGGAATGTTTAAGAAGAAATTGTCCTAATTAATAGTAATAGAACAACATCTACAGGAAGAAACTCTGCTTGCTGGACCTCTGTAAACTCCTACTCTCATATTTATTTGTGATAAAAAAAGGGAAAACACAACCTTACACAGTCAGAACAAGGCTTGCTCTTTCCTCCTTTCCCTTGCCACATTCCCTCTGGCCAGCTCTGGCATTTCCAGCTGTGCTACCTGGCAGAAGGAGCAGGAGCAGGAGTAGGGTCATGACTCCTGTTAATTACAGGGCATCCAGCTCCACACGCAGAGTTTGGCATCGTCAGGCAAACAGAGGAAAGCCACAAGGACAAGCATTCTCATTATTTTCCCAGGTCAGATTT
>NW_005062708.1:0-997 GCF_000277835.1 Geospiza fortis
ATATCTGTTAGTGGGGGTTGACACATTCTCTGGATGGCCAGAACCCTGTGGCACAAACCAAGCAGTTAAGTAGTTACTACAAGAAATCATTCCCAGATTTGGGGTGCCTCTAGGGATATCATCAGATAGGGGCCCACATTTCATAGCCACAGTAGTAAGAGAAGTAAGTAGATTGCTGGGAATAACTTGGGACGTCCAGACACCATGGAGACCCCAGTCAAGTGGACAGGTAGAGAGGATGAATTAGACACTAAAGAGGCAAATCAGTAAAATATGCCAAGAAGCCAAACTGCAGTGACCACAGGCTTTACCAAAACACTGTTGAGGATTCACGTAAAGCCTAGGAGTGGGATGTCAGTCAGTCCTTATGAGATATTGTATGGGAAACCATATGAATCTCCTGAACCTAATCCAAATGTACATGTCCCAGGAAAGCAGGAAGTGTATAATTATGTTCTGTCTCTTGGGAAACCTTTAGCTCAGCTTCGGAGCGTCCTCATGTGGAATGGGCCACCGACTCAAGAATCCAGTTCACAACATATACCCAAAAGATGAAGCGTACATTAAGACTTGGAACAAAGAACCATTAAAATACACTACACCTGAGTGAAGAAAGTCTGTCCTGGACAGTGGACTGCACAAACTGTAGGACCAACAAAGCTGCAGATAAGATGTATTTAACTGTTTCAAATGTTATCAGTAGTTGTGCCAATGCTCAATGCTCATTTTATGGTTATTAATGTCTTTGGGATGTGGAATGCAAAAAGATCAACTAACCACTCTTCATTCTAGAATGAAGAGGGAGGTACAGGCAGAAACACAGGAAAAACACAGGCGATAAAGGTTTCCAATGCAATTCAGGATGAGAATGTAATGATTAGATTAGTCAAAGACTTTGCCAAAATGCAAAACACCAGCAGAATAACTGCCTGTCTGCCTATACTGAAGGCAGCGGTAATGCGACCTTTTGCTGGGGTTCGGGGTGTCCCCAGCAGGC
>NW_005062709.1:0-997 GCF_000277835.1 Geospiza fortis
GAGAGGTTAATGGGAAACATTTCTTCTTAACATAAAGACTCCATATTATTTTATTTTGTTTATTGCATTGAACCTACATCAGGTTTGTGTGCATTTCACCATCTTTGAACACAATTTTAGCATCTTCTGATAGTCCTTTCTCTTTGAAAGTAGAAATTATATTGGTGGGTATGGTAAATCTGGAAGGAATATGAGATAATCTTGACAGGGGAAGATTTGGTAGAGTAAGACAAAAAGAAAAAGTAAGGAATTTACTTTTTAAAAATTATTTTAGGGACTCCACATTTAAAATTTGCTTTTTGTCCCCAATTGCTTTTGAGCATACTTTATCACACTGCCAAAGAAGCATTCTTCCATCAAAAATTAAGCCAAAGTTATTCCATTGGCAATTGTCTGCCTTGCTCACAAGCAAGGGTCTTTCTGCAATCTTTCATGCCTTATGAAACTGATATTCAGCACACTTTCATTTTTACATGGTATATTCAAAACTTACTTTGAATTCTCATTTTATCCAAATGTCCTGAAATAAAGCAAGGAATGTAGGGTCTGATTCCTACTAACATGACGGGCTTGCTTTTAGCTCACTTCATGACTTTGGCATGCAAGATGAGTAATGACGGAAACATGGGTCAGCTTTATTTACCTTACAACTGAGCCCATGCTGATAGGCCTGGAACTGAGCTCATGGGTGCCTTTCCAAGTTCTGCTGAGGAATTGCATGTCATACATGACTGACTTGGTTGCGTAAGTCAGTGGCAGAAATATGAAATAAACTGCCTTTCTCAGTGTAGAGTGTGTAGCTAGACCGTTCCTGTAACTCTGGATTTGAGTTTCTCTTTGCAAATTATGCAAATACTTAACTTTTCTCACTTACACATTAATGCCTTTCTTCTGTTAGCAATTATAGATCAAGACAAAGCTATTTTAATATCCATTTTTATGTTCTGAATAAATTAAAAATTTAACTTTTTTGCGTGTTTCTTGCTATATCTTTTTT
>NW_005062710.1:0-997 GCF_000277835.1 Geospiza fortis
ATTTTTCACCCCCCAGTAGCCATCTTCTCTAGTCCTAGATCTCACAGACTCCCTAGAAAGATACTGTGGGATACTGTCTGCTAGGTCTTCATGTTCCTGGATGCATTTTCCAGGAGTATTTGCTCCCTAAACTTCCTGGAGCCTGAGGTTAGGCTGACTAGCAGGTAGTCCATGGTTTCCCCATTCTTAACAATCTTGAAGGGACACTAACCCCTATCCTCTCATGGTAATCCCAGCAAAGATTGTCATCGAATATCACATGTTAAACCACTACTATTTATGAGTAAGGAATCCAGCAGAGGCACCTCCAGTGCTTGATACAAGCTGTATTAAAGAATTGCATCTAAATTCCATAAATTTCCTGAATTCTTGCACCCTACTGTGTTGACCTTACAGTGGATACCCAAAAATAACAGTATTCTACAGTGCTGAAAATAAAAAGTGTGATATAATACATTCTTATTTTCAAGATGGGTTATCAAATGCTTGAAAATCAGAGTGGAAGAAATCCAACACCTGCGCAGTCCTTTTAAGTAAGGAATTTTTAATGTAACCATTATGTACTAGAATTCCTTCACTAAGTTTCACTGTATAGGCAGAAGTTCATTTTTTTAACACTCCTCAAAGAAAATGTACAGATTCAATAAAATGTTCATATCAATGCTATGGTGTGTAGAATTCTTCAGTATGATCATGGGATGGGTGCACATGCATGATTCAGACTGTAAAGATATATACAAGCTGTTTTTCTTTGCAGAAAGGAACTCCACTGCTTTGAAATGCCTGAAGTAAACTTCTGTACCTCACAACAAATTCTGCTATCACCCAACCATAGTAATACACTGTGGCTCATGCAGAAAATGGCAGAAGGATGTCCCCCAAGGGAAACTTTACATCAGTGATGTAAATTCAGCAATTTAGCAGTTCCTGACATTTTCAGCTTGCATATAATGATGGTACCGATCATCAGCATTCAGAACTAATCACCGTCCTCTGT
>NW_005062711.1:0-997 GCF_000277835.1 Geospiza fortis
GAGGAGAGCACAGCAAGGACTCGTGTTTCTCATCCCCTTCCTCACACACCTGCAGGTTTCCGGTGTTCTGCCGCTGCCACCCGGTGGCCATGGCTGGTACCGCACCAGCCCCGCGCCCGGCCGGAGCCCCCGCGGATCCCGGCCAAGATTTTGGGAACCCTCAACTCTGCGAAAGCATCGGGGACCCGGGTGTGGCCCCTTCACACCACAGCATAAGAACAGAACAGCGCAATTAAACAGAACTGTTTAAAGTTTGTCCCTAAGACTGCCCTAATGACAAAACATTTAAAAGGATGGTGAAAGAGGCACAAATGAGGGATCCAAATCCCTGTTCCTGTCTCCAGAGCTCTTTGTGCAGCTCCAATGGAAAGGTCTGGAGGCTGCACAGGACTGGTTTCCATGAAGGGCCAGGTCTGAGTGCCACAGGTACATGTCTGTACAGATAGGTGATGTCTCTAAGTACCAGAACATCCTGAAACACCAAGTTCCTAATCACACAGGTATTCATAATCACACAGAATCACAGAATAAACACATTCAGAGATGGTGATTCTACCACCTCCCTGGGAAGACCATTCCAGTACTTTATTATTTATTCAGTGAAAAATTTCTTCCTAATATCCAACCTATATCTTCCCTGACGTAGCTTGAGACTGTGTCCTCTTGATCTGTCAGAGACTGACCCCCACCTGTCTACAGCCTCCCTTCAGGAAGGTGTACAGAGCAATACGGTCACCTCTAAGCCTCCTCCAGGCTAAACAACCCCAGCTCCTTCAAACATTCCTCACAGGGCTTGTGCTCCAAGCCCCTCACCAGCCTCGTTGCCTCCTCTGGAAGCGCTCAAGCATCTCGACATCCTTCCTAAACTGAGGGGCCCAGAACTGGACACAGCACTCAAGGTGCAGCCTCACCAGTGCCCAGTGCAGGGGAAGGATGACCTCCCTGCTCCTGCTGGCCACACAATCTCCAGTGCAGGCCAGGATGCCACTGGCCTTCT
>NW_005062712.1:0-996 GCF_000277835.1 Geospiza fortis
AAAAAAAAAGAGCCTAGTCCCTGTGTCCTTAGAATCTAATTGTGTGAAAGAAAATGAGTTACATAAAACCTTTTACCAGTGATTCAAAGTCAAACAGCAATGAACATCATTCCTTTGATACCCTCCCACAATTTGGGGACTCAGTTGGAAGGGTTGGGGAGGAAACTCTTCTAAGGAGCAATAATTTGTAAGATTCAATTAAAAAAGGAAGCACATGAACCCAACTACTTTGAAAAGACGGGTGAGATACAAACATTTTAAAAAAACCAGTGCCTACACCTATATCACTGATAATGATATATGGCCAACAGATGTGAGCTTAGAAAATCAGAGTGAACTTATAAAATCATATTGCACCCCTGACATACATGTAAGAGTAATATGCATACATATATAATCTTGGTGTATGTGCTTTGTGTCTGTAGGTTTGGAGGTATGACCTACTAAGTAGCACAAACCCTAAGTTTTAACTAATAATTTTTTTGCACTGATATTGTGTTCAGAAACAGCGCGCTGTTCTTCACGTCCCAAACTCCATGTTAGTAGTTGGCAGAGGGTTTTAAAGGAAGACTGGTATAGACAACACAATGACTGTTCAGATATAACTCTTTTTGAGCATAAGAAATCTAGGTGCATGCTTTTGGAGAGGAAAGGTTTTCAGTAGTTGTCTGAGAAGTGTTTAATGGCAAGTGAACCTCATCATGCAGGATGCTCCACATGTTTGCAGTAAAAGACAATCCTTGCTTGTAAAATTTGCCCTCCAAGTCGACAAGACAGAGGGCATACCATTATTCCATCCATATTATATGGTGCACTCATCTTCTTTCTTCATCAATGTTCTCTTTTGATCCAGCCGCCTTCCAGTTCCTGCATCAACAGCATCCAGGCATTCTTAGGGTCTGACCCAGCAAAAAGGTCTAGAAAAAGCAAGAGATAAAAATCAGTTATGTTCAACCTTTTCTGGCTACATTGACCCTGGCTGAGCACCAGGTGCCC
>NW_005062713.1:0-996 GCF_000277835.1 Geospiza fortis
AATAATAAGAAAATCAGAATAAACCTTTGGAACATTTGTCTTCCCCCCACACCCTCATTTCTTTCCCACTGACAACATAAAGAGACAAAACTTGGGTCTTTCAGTCAGTTTACCACCTCTAAAATAGTCCTTCTTCCGTTCTCTTAGGGAGAGAAGTCTCTCTTGCCATGCCATGGAGACTTTTCCACAAGAAACTGTTTTCTCATGGCTTTAATGTCACAGCAAATCTGCCACTCAGGAAAAGAAAATCTGTTCACAGTGTGGAAGTCCATCCCATGGTTTTGGTAGCTTTCCCACAATTACCACTGTGGGTCATTTCAGCTTATTGGGGTGCAATTTTAAGGATGAGCTGTTCTAATATAGAAAGAAAAGTTATCTCTAGGAACAGAGGTTTTTTTCTATCCCTGGGGCAAGGTTTTTGATCTCTCTCATCTCTCTCTGTTCAAGGTGCTTCAACATCTACTTGCTTCAGCATGGATGCATCTGTTCATGGCTGTGGTTAGAACACTACATCCCCCCAATGCATTCCATGAGTTACAGGGAAAAAGAATCTGATATATCAATTATCTCTTCACCATAGCCTTACAAGAGAATTTCAGCCCAAAACTAAGGCATCTCTTCAATCTCTTCCCATCTAGAACGTGACTTCTTCTTCACTGACCTCAGCGCCCCATGTTGTTTTCTTTACATGTCTTCACCCTTTCCTTTTTCCTGATTCAGGAGAGAATTGGTGTTCGTAAGTTCATTTGTTCTCAGCCTTTATCAATTGAAACAGTTTTTATAGAGTTCTGCAGCACTGACAGGTTGATCTCATCCAGGCCCTCCATTGGAGCAATTGCTCGCTGTGCCTCTCTGTTGGTCACGTGATCTCCGCTGACACCATGTGAGTCTTGCTGGCAGCCAGTGCCACCCTCGCAACTTCTCAAAAGAAAAGGAAAAGCTGCTGTCCCTGCTTTTGTCCTTCTGTCCGCAGCACGGCTGGCTAAAAGCAGCTGA
>NW_005062714.1:0-996 GCF_000277835.1 Geospiza fortis
TTTTTTTTTTGTTGCTGTTTTGTTTTTCAAAGACTGAAAAACCAAAAGTAGTGATCTGTGTTATAAAATTCCTCTTCCAACATGACATACACTGTTGTAAAACAACTCATGATAGTAATAACAGCAATTAACTTTGCTGCATGTCATTTAGGTAAGTCAAATTATAAGAAGCTTAGAATAAGTAATACTTTTTGTTTACTCCAGTTTCAGCCTAAATCTCCCACTGATTACCTACTGTTAGAATGCCATGAAAAGTAATGCTTCATTAACTGAGAGAACATACCTATGTCAAAGATAAAAGCATTGCCAAATCAGGCTGTGCTAACCAGAACATGGATTCCATAAAGATTTATCACCAGTACTTCCAGCCACATTTTACTACCAGAAGCAGTGTTTGTGACATTGCCATAGAGCTTACAGAGCTGTAAGAAAATGTGAAGTAAGGAAGAAAGGTTTTAAAAGTGTCTTCATTTTAAGTCAATGATGTCTTCATCATATAAAGAAATCAGCTGAAATGGATAGCTAGATGGTGAGTTCTCCTCCCTGTTTGCTGAAGTAT
This sequence comes from Geospiza fortis, assembly GCF_000277835.1. NCBI lineage: Eukaryota > Metazoa > Chordata > Aves > Passeriformes > Thraupidae > Geospiza > Geospiza fortis. The sequence goes on from NW_005062714.1 coordinate 560, forward strand.
CAGGATCTGAACTAGTGGAAAGATGACGTCTTTCAGAATAGCCTTCAAATGAGCTTGAGATTATCCTGCAAAGAGGAAGACAAAAGTTACTAAAAAAAATACAGAGGTCAGGGCAGGAAGGAACAATGGCTACTTCTAGATCCTATCAAGTTATCCTAAAGACAGACACAGACCATTACAACTAAGTTTCCTCCTGTTTTACTCTACTAAAAATAATCAAAAGGCAGTATTAATGAAGCACCTCACCCAAGTAATTTCCAAGTAGGGAAATATATCAAACATAATTTTACACTGCGAGAGAATTTTTGTTTTGTTACTGTCAGTCTCCTGTATCTTTCCAGTATTCTGTATTCTGCCAGTACTCTAGGCAAACATAGGTTATGCAAACAATGAAAACAAGAGAATGGCACTGGGGGTGTCCTGGTTCAGGGCAAATT
>NW_005062715.1:0-996 GCF_000277835.1 Geospiza fortis
TGGATCTCTTATTCTGTGTCCATGTTACCCCATTAGCATTTTGTTATTACACACTCCAATGCACTTTCTTTCTCTGCCACTCATCCTTTTCACTCTTCACTCCTCAAAACAACAATATTGATCATACTACCTTCAAAAGTTAATAAATTCCTGAAAAACAGCAGCCAGCACTAACTGAGCTAAATTCACTTTCTCTTTGCATAGTTTCCTTACTCCATCTTTTCTAACTTTGACACAGATTATTAATAGGGCTGGTTTAAAGTTTTCCACTCAAAACTGAGATTTTAAGGAAAACATGCATTTGATTACATTAAATTCTACCTGACCCCCAGTCTCTTCAGTGATTCAGTTTTTGAGCTGTCATCATCAGACTGATATTATCACCCCACCTTTTTTTCTGAAAGGAAAAGGAGTTGTGCTGAGCTGTAGTTTCACACATTTCTGGGTGAGCACTCTACATCTTGTGCCTGTCTGCTTGGCACCTCAAACCCTGCATCCATCCATCCATGTGAAAGGTTTTCTCAAGTCTATCACCACAGCTGTTTTCCAGTCCACCCTACTGCAACACTCTGCAAAAATGGATGTGCATAAAAGTACTACAAAATGCAATAAATTACACTAAAACAGAAACTACCAGCTTCACTAGTCTTCAGGTTGTTTCCTAACAACCAAAGACAAATGCTTAAGGAAATCTGTCAAATGTTTTATTTCCCAAAAAAAGCAAAACACAGATGATCCTATTGTCTTATCTCACTCAGTGGAATTCTCAGGAGTGATGCTATTTTGGTTTCATGGATGCACTAGACTAAGAGCTGTCAGCAAACTCAGTTAAATTAGAAGAGTTTTACACAGAAGTATACTTTAATATACTTTAACCTACTGCTGACTACTTCAGAGATCTGGTTTTTAGGAAGGCTTTTAAAACAAGTACAAAGCCAAACAAGGATTTTGTCAATGAGTTTACTACACAGCACTTTGTTACTCAAAAAAAAAAAA
>NW_005062716.1:0-996 GCF_000277835.1 Geospiza fortis
ATCATGAGATAAAACTTACCACATCTATTTGACTGAAATAAACTAAATTAGAAAATTACACTTTTAATCTTCCCCTATTCAGATCCTGTCTTTTTACCTTCTGTTCTTTAACGTAGACTACATCAGTAGGTTTCAGTAATCTTTATGTGGAAGTTGCAGTAAAGTAGTTAGATTGGTTGTGAATGTTGCGGCTCTCGGTATCATTAGCTTGTTATCTTTGAACAACAGATGTGCATTCTCTTTCTCTCTTACTGGCTATGTGGTTATAAAACCTTTTAACGTATTCGTGTCTATAGCTTTTTTAGTTAAAACTCATTTTTGTATGTTAGCTATAGATTGTGCTCATGCCTGCTTGTAGTGTTTATTTTTGCTTTGTTAGTTTGTATCTGTTTCCATGTTTCCTATTGCTTTTTGGTTTTCAGATCATTAAAGGCATTAAAGAACTCTTGATGAAGCCATATCAGGACTTTACCATGTTTCCTATCATTCTTCCACATCATGATGGTTTGTTATTGTGTCATATAATGTTGTCTTCTAGAAACCACCTTTCTTGGATTCCTTTTTCCCTTCTTCCTTCTAGAATTCCTTATTCTAGGACCTTGCCTAGTAATTCAGAGTCTCAGTTTTAAAATAACGCAGAGTTCAGCATTCTCCTTATTTAATACTCTCTCAGCACTAGAGTATTTATTACAATTTCATGGTCATGCTCACCTAATTGTGTCACACAGATATGTTTTCAAGTGTAGTTTCTTTATTATTCAAAATTGAAGGTAGTTACTAGTTTTCCCCTGTTCCTATAAGCTGCTCTTATTTTATGGAAAACATACCTGACTCATCCCAAGAATCTGGCGGTGGTTTGTGCCTTCCAGTGCAGCTTTTCAAATGCATTCTTTGATGGCTCAAGATCCCTTATTAATGCCAAAGCTCATCTTTGGATGCTTGTGTATCACTTCATTAGAAATAAGGACAATGTGTGATGGCACTGAGCACAAGTTT
>NW_005062717.1:0-996 GCF_000277835.1 Geospiza fortis
TTTTTTTTTGACTTCATAACAAACAGAATATGAGGATTTAGCCTTCTTGTCTTAGGGGTGTGCATGATAATGGAGGAAGGTGGTGGTTTCATTAAGGTTTGATTTAGAAGCTTTAGTGGTAAAGCTCTTTTCCTGTTTTTGGATTTAGAGACTACAGGGTTTGGGCTTTGTTAGCATGTTCAAAGACATAGGGCAGCAGAGCTACCCTGTGAAAAGTTTATGCTTTGTGTCCTGCAGACAGCATGGATATAGCTTTTTTTCCCTTGCTGCAAACTGACCCAGATTTCTGCTTTATTTGACAGTCTTTTTGAGCATAGTGTGAAGGAGAGGCATCGCTTCTGGAAATGCATGTCAATGGTCTTGTGAAATGAGCATCTCTCCCTCCCTCAGCCTTCCCCCAATCTAATTAATAAGGTCATCCCACTGAAGGCAGGCTTATAAATAGCTTTCCAAGCACTAATGGAATTAGTTCTGGCCTGGACAACTTTTCCAGGGTGACACAGGTATCGAAGAAGGGCTTGCTCCTTGACATAGACAGCCACTTACAGCAGGGATTGTTGAAATGTAAACATTTACCTGATGTCCCAGGTCTTGCTGCCAGCACTAAACCTGAAATGGGATTACAGTACTGCTATCCACATTGTAGAAAGACTTGCAAGTGAAACAAGGGATTTTAGAGGGATGGGCCTTGTATTAGATTACATTAGTCTGGATGTTCTGCTGAAGGTTTCTCTTTTGTCACTGTTTCTGAGGAAAGTGTATTTTTCATGTCCTACAAACCCACAAGATTTTGTGAGGATAATAAACAGTTACCATGGGGAATAAAATCGAAGTACTTCCAGTCGATAGGAATCTTTACTGTGACAGCATTTAATGGGAAGGGAATAGCACAGCTATAAACTCTCAAAAGACAGTGATGATTGAAAATTGACTATTTAAATCATCAGTGAATGGAGCCATAGAACCCCTTCAAAAGCAATGGCTGAATTATTAACA
>NW_005062718.1:0-996 GCF_000277835.1 Geospiza fortis
AGTTAGTTGTCTGTGTTTTTTACAGTTATAATTCTCCTCTATCTCAATTAAAAGCTATTTTCCCTCAATGCATGGAACTGAAGTTGTGCCGTTGAGATAACCATCCAGGATTCACTCATCACTACATCACTCTGTAAATACAAATCAACACTCAGTAAAAGAAATAGCAGGTATGATTCACCACACTGACATTTAATGTAAAAGGTAGAGAAATAAGCATGCAGGAGAATGTTTTTGTTTCTCCCACCTAGTAACTTAACAAGACCTGACAGTGATTAGGACATCAGTTCTGGTGAGATCATAGCAAGAGTAGGCAATATGTGAGAGATAACTAGTCCTGTCACATTTTGTACTTGAAAGTAAGATTCCAGATCTAATTTAGTGAGCGGATTGAAGACAGGCATGAGACACTGAAACTGGAAAATACAATTCTAGATCTGTCGCTAAGTTGCTCTGCTGATTTAGGCAAGCCATACACTATCTCTACAGTCCCATTTTGGCACTACTAATAGAGTGATCAAACTTAATAGAAAGTACTTGTGTTAGGTCTTTCAAAATGTAATACATTAAAGAAGTGTGGTAAACATTAATTGGTCATTTTCAGCACTTTTTACCTTGTTTCCTTATTTCAAGGCCATTCCAATTGGTCTTGTAAGCCAACATCTAGGATTCTCTTTTCTAGCTACTTGAAACAACAACTGGTCCACTTGGGTCTTTAGCTTTCTATCAGCCTACTTAATTTTTCATATTTTTTCTGTATTCCAGATAGAGAGAAGACATTCCATCACTTATTTATTCAGAACAAGGGAAAACCTTAAAATATTCAGCTCTTACTTGCTTATGAACTAGATACAGCACTGCTCACCCAGCGTACTGATACTAAGCCTTTCCAGTTTGAGTTAGAGCTGAGACATTGCAAATCCCTTATTCACACTTTCATAGTTAAAATTCACCATAGAGTTAATAGTCTTCTTAACTTTGTTTGAGACTGTGTTA
>NW_005062719.1:0-996 GCF_000277835.1 Geospiza fortis
AACAGATGACTATGTTGAAAGTACAGTTTCTAGAAATGCAATTCCAAAATTAAGAGCTATCTCTTAAAGACCGCTTTTTCTTTTAGTAGGTAGATTGTTGGATGTTTTCCCTTTTGGTGCTCACTTCTCCCAGTAATGCTCCAGGGCTTCTTAAATTCATTGAGGCTTTGTGATGACCTGGGGCATTGCTCAGGTTTCAGTCAAAGATAGCATGCATTGTGCTCACACATCACTCTTACCTCTTCACGTGGAGGGAGCGTGCCAAAGGGAATGATTGCCTTGCACCTGAAACTGGTGGCCAAGCTCTTGCTAGTCCATTCAGACTGGTGAGGTTTTATGTGCAATGGTGTGTGGTATTTAGAATGTCTCTGTTGATGTCTAGGCTGGCTCTATCTACTTGTGACTGCTGATAAACCATCTCTACTGTAAATCTCAAGTCATGCTTTGACTCATGCCTCTGAGTCTAAAGCACTGTCTGCCACCTTTCTCCTGCTCTATTCCTCCCTGCAGTCACGGGCAATATTAATATTTCAGCCCTCTTATTTTTGAAATTGTGCTGTTCTGCTAGTGAGATTTTCACCTGTGATTTTGGTGTCTTCAATTACTCTTTCTCCCTGTGTTTTTCAAAACTCTTCTGCCCCTATGTACCAGCGAGCAGATGTTTCCTCTGGAGATGCTGCATTATGCTTAGGCCTTGCCTGCATGTGAGGAATTTCCTTTTGTAGCTCTGTGAAGTGGCAGGTCACAGCCATATCCCTTACAGTTGTCATTCCATAGCTTTAGTTCTGTGTGCTCTGGGCAGCTCTCAGAGTACCCACCAGCAGTGCTGAACGTGCACTGCACAACCTCTGAGCTGGGATGAGTGCACCACAGGGCTGTGACCCCCAAAGCCTGGCTGGGTATTGGTACCATGGGTTTCTAAAGATGCCATGACCATCTTCCTGGCTTTCCATGGTTGATGAAGACTTTAAAAGTCTCACCAGATCTGGGGAGAGC
>NW_005062720.1:0-596 GCF_000277835.1 Geospiza fortis
TGGACATTCTTTAGAGCCACGCAGGCTTTTGTGTTTCTTTCTACATTATGCTAGTGGACCCTTTGCTGACAAAAGATTCAGCCTTGATGTTTCAGGCATGGGAATTTATGCCAATGCTTCTGCCTGGTGTAATCATACCCTGGCTCAGCCAATTTTACCTGGGATGGTTTCTATTGGATTAAGAGACAATATATTCTTGATATGTGGGAACAGAGCCTGGAAAGGAATACCAGGAAGGGCTGTGGGAGGCCCTTGCACTTTTGGGCAACTAACCATATTTCACTCCTTCTGGGAAAACTTACCATCTCTGCACAGACTGGTGCAAGCAAAGTGTAGCACACACACATACAGCCCAGATTGCGATGATAACGTCGAATCCTGGAACATTGGAGCCCAAGTATTTGCCTCAATTATTCCATCTATAGGCACGGTACATGCATTAAAAACTTCAAATGCCTTGAAAAACAAACTACTACTACTAGTTCTGCTTTAACAGGCTTATTAACAGATGTTGATAGTGTGAGACATGCTACACTGCAGAATAGAGGTGCAATAGATTTTTTGCTTTTGGTGTTCCAAATCTCCAATTATATCCA
>NW_005062720.1:630-996 GCF_000277835.1 Geospiza fortis
GGAGCATCTCACAATGGGATGATGTAATTTTATGGGACTCAATAGCCCATTAACAGAAGATATCTCCCCAGAGGGAGGATTGTTTGTGGAAAAAATGAAGAAAACTGCCCAATTAACAAAAGATAACTGCCCCACAGATAGGAATAGAATACACACACCCATTTCCAACCTAAGATAAATATACCCAAAAAAACGTGATTAAAACCAAACTAGGTTAGATGTTGGTGCCAAAAAATTTATATATTTTATTTAATAGTAAAAAAGGCAAAGAGAAAGCAAAGAAATAGAAAAAGAAGTGTGCGTGGGGGGTTGGGGGTCAGGGAGAGAGTGACAGGGGTTAGGTCAAAACATATTACACTTCCAGGC
>NW_005062721.1:0-996 GCF_000277835.1 Geospiza fortis
TTTTTTTTAATGTTAGATCCGTCCTGTGCATGCTTTCTGCTTTTGCTGCCTTTGAAAAATGATTTTGTTCTCTAAAATAAAGACTTAAGTATTATTCATTATTAAATACTTGCATAAATAGCTGCAAGGTGCTAATTCAGGTTTGGTTTTCACTGAGGAGATAACAAAGAGATGAGCAGTGTTCTTTTTGGGAATATCTCCTATATTTGGAATGCATTTTTAAATTAACTTACCTAACCAGTAGTAGAGCTGGCAGATGTTTTCAGGAGATGCACACTGTTATGCTTTTCTTTGACTGAATTAATGAAAACTTTACCTTGAATGTGTTAAATATTTGGAGTTGGAGAAAGGTACCAGATGCTTCCTTTGAAGTCTTGCTAAAAATGTGATGAACACGTGAAATCTTTACTCGCTATTCAGTGAATGAAGCCTTTTTGTATGTTGAAAGTTTAATTTAAATCCTCCTTCAGACAGCATGTTTTGTGAAATGTTGTTTTCTTTTTTATTATTCATCTGTAGGTTCCTTCAGAGAAATCGGAGTCCTTTGCATCCATGTTGAGACGCTCTCCTTTAATTCAGATGGGGCCTGCCAAAGATAAAATTGCCATTGGTCAAATATTCCATGTTGTAGAAGATGATCTTTACATAGATTTTGGTGGCAAGTTTCACTGTGTGTGCAAAAGACCAGAAGTTGATGGAAAGTAAGTAATAAACTTTATGGTAGGTGAATGACATCTGTGAGTGTCATCCTGAAATGCTTCGCTAAAGGGACTTGAGCATCTTCTGGACTGACCTTGGATAGTTTGTAGGAATTCTGGGGTTTAAACTATGGAAGTTAAGGTATTGTGCAGAATGAAAATTCAGTCATGAACAGATCTGCATAGCTCATCATTGTCTGGAATTCAGATTCCTTTACACATTTGCATTATTGCTATCTATATATTCCAACTTAGGATGAGCAAAGGAAGTTACTGGGTGTTTAGTCACTGAAAAAAA
>NW_005062722.1:0-996 GCF_000277835.1 Geospiza fortis
AGGTTATCATTTGGGACCATTCTATGTTTTACTTTTCACATGTAGTGAGCAAAAATAGGTAACACTCCAGGTAACAGGAAGCATCTTTTGCATTAGCTTCAGGAGAAAGAAAGGAACCAAAAAAAAGTAGTTATTCTTCTATCTCTACTTCTCTCTTCTTTTTTGGTAGTAGTGCTTAATTCTCTGTAGTCAGGTTGAGGGACTTTTGTCCTATGGCTTGTTACTTGAGTGAAAGTTTTGTCAATCTATGACAAAGAGAATGTATTCTGTGCAGCTAAGCATAAGAATCTGAATTATATACTAGAAAGGGAAGGATGGCTGGTGTTTATAAATTCATGCATAAGAACAAATTCTTCACACTCCTGGTGCCTCAGTGGGGACTAGGGAGATGGTGCAAGGAGTATATTGTGTATGAAGAAAGGAATATGAAGGCATTTTTTGAGATGTAGCTATTGTTGAGAGGTCACATTGGTAACAGAATTTTACTTTCAGGCTCTCAAGGCTGCTAGATAAAATGTCTCTTTTAGCTGTTTTGAATCCCTCTCCTCTCTTCAATACAATGGATGCATTGTATTCAATGCAGCGTTCCACTGAGTAACATTTGCTAATTCCCTTTTTCCCTATTATTCTCTGAACAGGCTAGACATTCTTGTATTCCAGTAAAGTTAGCTGATTTTGACCTTCTTTTGCCTAGGATGTCTTTTGAAGAAATTGGTGTACACCTTGTTTAGGGATTTCAGTTTGCAAATAGCATGTTGATTTATGTTTACTTTCCTGCAAAAACAAAGAGCATAATTTTCCTGTTGAGACAATATAGGAATAATAAGCTTTTGGTAAGGCAGAAATGGTAATGGGTGTTAGAGGGACAGAACTCAATCTTATTGGTGTTCAAACTCAGCATCCATCACTGTTGTGTCTGACTGCCCCTCAAAATTATAAGTGCAGCATCATCTCTTCCTTCAGGAGGGAATTTGAAGCTGTTTGATTTTTTTTTTT
>NW_005062723.1:0-996 GCF_000277835.1 Geospiza fortis
ACAAAAGTTTAAGAGTCGTCCTGAGCTCTTTTTACCTCCAGTGGCAAGAAACTGGCACCAAAGAGAAGTCATCTGGTCTACACTAAGGTGAATATATTCCCCTCTGGAATATTACTATGCTTGGACATAGCCATTTAACATTAAGATTCCTACAGTTAACCAAAACTGCTATCACTCATTTTGTGCCCTTTAAAGCAAAAAGATGCTAAATTAATTTGCTGCACATATTTCTGGCTACATTTTACATAAGCAAAGGAAATTCCACATGGCTGGTACAAGTTCAGCAGCTTTTCACAGAGGCTGCACTCATTCCATCATGAGTGCTGGAGGAAAGAACAAGAGCCCTGGCACACTGCCAGTCCTGCAGACAATTTTTCTGCCAAAAGAATAAAAGTCCCTGAAAAAGGGTTACAATTTCCATTTGTAGTTTAGAAAACAAAGCTAGAGATAGATAAACTAGAGATGATATCATAACTTCCAACTGTAAACCTTGGACAGTAACAGAACACTCTTTTGACAATTTCCTGAACAATCCACTTTGCACTGATGTGGCACAGCTATCAGAACAGCACTAATATGATTAAAAGGAACAATGAGCTGGCACAAAGGAGGAACAAAGACTGTTACAAGCCTATCTCCAACATTCAAATGACAACAGCACTTCAAGACAGGACACAGACTTGTATCAAATTCAGAAAGTGGCATCACAGCTAAAGGAACTGTGCCACTTTTTGGTTAACCAGCAATTAAAAAGGAAGAACATGTGCTCAAAGTTTCAGTTTGAAGTTGCCTAAAATTAGAATTACTTTGTAAAATGAAACTTCCCTCAGTTTCTAACTGCTGTCCCAAGAACTATAAATATAAAATACACTATTTAACTGAAAAGAGTGTTCAGGTAGTTAAGTTACTAACACACCACTTGCAGAAGTCACATAGCAAATATATACAAAAGAACAGACCCAGTCAGCAGTGCAGAAGTTCACAGCTTCAGCAAAG
>NW_005062724.1:0-995 GCF_000277835.1 Geospiza fortis
TGTTTTGCCGCTCTGGGGGCTGGGCTTAATTTTTTTTTTTTATTGCAGTCAGCTGTTCATGGTAGCACATGACATTTGCACCCGGCTGGGTGCTCAGTTGTTCTGTTCTGGGCAGCAGCACAGCCCAGCTGGTGCTGCCAACCTGCTGGGTTTGTCACTCATGTGTCCCAGCAAGTCTGCCTAAGCCCTTCAGGAGATCACAAATGAAGTGACCCTAAAACTGGGCAGCTTTTTTGTGCCATAATAGATGCAGTGGTCAAACAACAAGCAAGATAATGTGAGTGGGAAGGTACAAACAGTAATTTAAATGTAATTTAAAGTTCACAGAAAAGACAGTGTGTTGCACCAACATACAGCAGTTGATTTTGAGCAAAATAACTTCATTGTTTGTTCAGCTTGAAACAGTGTATTCCTTTTGCAAGGCTAAAGTTTGTGTCTAGTTTGTACAGGGTGTTCTGAATTAGGGGTGGAAGTAGGCTACCAGGAAATTAAATACAAGGTGCCTATGCTTAGTCCTTGATATGCTATTTTACTTGGGAAAGTCTTTTCTACTGGGAGAATTGTGTACATAAAGGCAGGAAACACAAAAAGAGAAATGTTACAGGGCAGCTTAGGTAAACAGTCCCAGGAGGAGCAGGACTGAGCACAGCCAGCTCCCTCAGCAATTAGTCTGCACATGGCAGTTTTAAATGTTATCAGGTAGTGCCTGGAGACACCCCACCACCTTCCCCAAGCATTTGTCCACATGCAGGAAAATTAGGCTATGTGGGTTTAGGAACTGCATAAGACACACAGGAAGAAAGGTTTATGCCCTTTTACTTCTGCTTGGCTGGGCTTTCTGCTCTGGGCACTCCCAGGGCTCAAGACAAGTAGATGCAGGATTTGTCATGAAGTAGAAAATGCACATTCAAATGAAAAAACTTTGACTGAGCGAGCAGTGACTTGTAAATATTTGCACATTATTTTGTTCTACACCATGCAGGTTAAATGTAGAT
>NW_005062725.1:0-995 GCF_000277835.1 Geospiza fortis
TTTTTTTTCCTGTGCCCACTTGGGAGGCTCTGTTCACCTCTTTCTTATTCTGTAAATCCTCCAGAAGGGGGAGTTGATAAGATTTTGTGCATGCTAACTAACATGCTAATTGTTCTGTTTTATATCATATTTCTCTTTTACCTTATTCTTATACCATCATGTTTCAAAAAAAAGAGAAAATATCCTTATGATACAGGCTTCTGGAAAATTTCAGTTACCTCACTTACGTGATGCCAAGTATTTTGTCCATTCTTAACTGCTCAAGGAAACTTCTATATTCTCAAGGTACAAAACAGTTACCGAAAAATCTCCCAGGAGGTTTTATGACTACCCAGAGAGCAGTCCTGACCCCTCAGCCCACAGCCATATGGAACTCTTTAGAACAACCCTGTGAAGAACTTACTGCCTGGTGTAAACTGACTGTGAGCTCCACCACTGACCATTAAACCTATTTGCCATCAGCTAAATACCAAGTCCTCACAATCTCTGACAAATGTGTTTTAAATTAATACCATTGTACAGCAACTACTATAGTCCTTCTGCACATGGAGTATAAGATCAGTAAAGGTGATAAAGTCTTCTTCAAATGCCTGTTAAAAATATCCTGGAGAGTTATTTCCTCTTGTCCTCTCTTCACCTTACCAAATTGACAAAATCTGTGACTTCTCTTTGAAGATTCTTCCAAAACTTCTGCCTGTTAGATTCTGCAGATTTTTTCCATGTTTTCTTGCACATTCTTATTGTTCCAGCTATAACTAGTTCATTAGTAGAGAGAATTTTGGACAATTCATTCTAGGAATACCAACATGACTGTGCATCTAAATTTCATCACTGTATTACTAGTGTCAGATTGATTCTTGGATCTGTCCTGAAATCTTGATTCATTTGGTAAATTGGTCAGTATGGGCATAATGTGGAGAAATTAGTTTTCACTAGTCTTAACGTTTTTGATAATTTCTTTTGAATATTTAACTTTGTTTTAGGCTTTTTTTTTT
>NW_005062726.1:0-995 GCF_000277835.1 Geospiza fortis
TCCCTGCTCCTCACAGGACTACCTAAATATGTATGAGAGAATTTCTGAAGCTACAAAGGCAGTTAGACATCTGACTGAAAATCAGTATTAACTGAATACTTCACTCCCTTTCTACCTTTGAAAATCTCACTGTATAATAATATTTCCCTCTGGAGCTGTCTGAATAAGAAAGATAACAGATGTCTATGTATTGTGATTGCTTACCCAAGACATTGCTGTGTAAATCTAGTAAGCGAGGATCAAGATACTTTGTGATATGCTGCACCATGTCAAAACAGTGGCTAAATCTTTTCACTGAAGTGGTGATTAAGAAATTTATATTTAATCCAAATAGTCCCCAAGTGCCACTACAAAGAGGTAAGACTTAATTGCATTATTGTTTGTGACATATATTGTATGCAGTGCAAATCAGAATAACATGCATTGTATAAAGATTTTCAGTATCAGCTTTGTTAACTGAGAGTTGAAAAATTCTGGTGTACTAACATGATAAATACATTTCTGTATTCTGAACTCCCATGTACTTTGACTTAACAGTGACTCTAACAAGGGTGGTGTTAATAGAAGCACAGTTTAGCTGATTTCCAAACTTCCGAGTATATACAACCACTGTTTCTGCTTACTTAACAAAGTAGTAGGACAGGTTCAGTAAAACATGTTGTGTCGAAGGAAAATGAAAAATGCACGCTGGTTGTATGAACAGAAATTCAGTGAAATGCTCACAAATCCCAGTGGCTTTCAAGGAAACATTTCCACCTGTAATGCCTACATTGCTTAGGAAAGTGAGATTGAGCCACATGGACACTTCAAAATTTTGGTGCCTTTGTAGCCCATCTATGGCTCTTGAACTTGAGTTAGCTTTAATCTTCAGTAGCAGCAGAGGCAAGGATGTCATGTGTAGGGTTCCAGCAAGGAGCAACAGCCAAAGTGTGTTTCTGTTGAATGGATTATATCTCATTTTGTAGTCCTCAACAGAGTTAGTGCCAGGTGACTTT
>NW_005062727.1:0-995 GCF_000277835.1 Geospiza fortis
GGGAAAGGGTTTAATATGTCTGTTGTAGGCTCCTTTGGGAATACTTGCACATCTCTAGTGGCTGAGCAAGAAGGCATTTTGCCATAGACAGAATAAACTAGTCAAAATTAAATTAGGTTTGCAGCACATTGGCTGCTTTTGTGCTGGAAGGTGCAGTCCCCCAGAGTTTGTGTCTGCTCCAGATGATTCATGGTGCTGTTTGAAAACCCTTGGATTTCTGATATATGTGAAGGGCTGGTTTATCAGGAAATGGATTTGTCAGGAGGGGTGAAGTGAGCATTGCTCTTCAGCGCCAATATATATGTACTTTTGTGGCTTAGTTAGCTGGTATTTTATGTCCCTTTGTTAGACTGATGTGGAAACATCCGTATTTTTAACTTTGAACTAGTTGTGGTTTTAGTCTTTGCCATTTTAAGGTGGTATTGTTGATATGATGCAATCTCTACTCCCATTGCGTCTGAAGTCAAAAGACGCAAAAGCCCTTCAGGAAATCTCTGTCAGCTGATATGGGCAGCTGACAATGGGGTGAGAAAATAAGAAAACAGAGAAGAGTAATTTGTGTGTGAAGAGGGAGGCTAGGATGAGTCATTATTTTAATCTCATTGTAAACATATCTGAAGACAAATTAGTGGAACTGGCAGTAAATGGAAGCAGAAGAATTCAGTCTTTCCCAGAGAGTTTTCTGGGAACTCTGAGAGCACATGGTCTCCCCATAATGGCACAGATCTGAGCAGTTGCTGGGCAAGAAAGCTTCAGTTCATAGAACGATTTGTGGCTTTGGAGACAGCTGGCGTTGTTTTTGCAGCTTGCAGGAAAAGACTTGGATCAGTGTTTCTAGTCTTAATATAAACGAAGCTGACATAGGTAAACACCCCTGACATAGCTAACTGTGCTGTGATAAAGGTGACTTTAACATTCACCAGGTAGGTCTTTGATGTTTCTTTTTCTCAGTTGTTTAGCAACTTGAAGTCCAGTTACTGTAATTTACTCTGCAA
>NW_005062728.1:0-995 GCF_000277835.1 Geospiza fortis
GTGAGTATTTGGTTTAAAAATGGCTAAATATCTACTTTTTTCTTTTAACTGATGGCTCTTACAAGAGACAGTGCTGAAAATCTGCAGCTGGAGGCACATCCATCCACAGACACAAAGTTGTTTTTATTATATTATCTTCCATCCATTTATGCTGCCTTTGGTTAATACAAGACACAGAATAGTATATTCTTGAAATGAAAATGTTTTATACATTAGAGTATTTTAGATACCAAAATATTTTAGGTATTAAAATAGTCTTCTATGTGCTGTATTAACCAGAGCAGCACAAATGGATGGAGTATAACACCATAAAAACTCCAGGTCACCTGTAATAATAAAAATGTGCACAGCTCAACACATCCAACTTGGACTTGTCAATTCCTTCGGTATATTCCACTAATTTTCACAGCAATTTATCACTGCCTGACAGATCAAAGCATTTTTACCCCCACATATCCCTCTTAAAAGAACTATCTCCGTGATGTCATTCCAAGACATCCACACCCATTACAGCCTGGAATTACAACATACCCAAGTATGGCCATGTTAGCAGAGGGTGGAGACTTCAGGACAAGGTAGGAATTTGGAAGCAAACAGGAAATGAATGGCAATCCAACAGAAACTTGGGACTGAAGAAGGATGAGTATGCACTTAGGGAGCCTCAGGAGTTACTATGACACCATCAGCTTAACAAATACATTGAGAGTGCTGGATCTTGGAGCAGAGGTGAGACGGTTTTTTACCAATGCAAGTAACTGGAGAGACTTTTTATTTTATTTAAGGAAATAGAGCACTGTTATTCTAAAAATATGCAAATCATGGGTGCATTTCAAATATACTTGAAATACAACTTTTAACAATATGAGCTTTTAGTCCAGCACATAATTCTAACCAGCATGATTTTCACATTTCTTATAATAATCACATTCCACCAATCAAACAAGGTATTAAAAACACACAGTCCTAGGCAAAATAATTAATTATTTTTTGTTAAT
>NW_005062729.1:0-995 GCF_000277835.1 Geospiza fortis
TAGATTCTCATACAGCCCTAAAAGTTTCAAAATACTTGAGGACACAGGGTTGCATAAGGGCCATAGCTGCCATCTATTCAGAAGGCTAAAGCCCTCTGGATAGAAATGCAAGAAAGAGTGGGAAGTGAAACTCAAAATCAGTGGGGTAACTCATAGTAAGTTAGTAGCCCATGCTGTTTGTTCCTTTTGCTACTACTTCCAGGAACACTGTAGAGCACTTGAGGCTATCACAATGAAATATAAAGTTACTGTTGAACAAAGATTGATGAACAGATTTTTAGAAAGTTAAATCATAACACCTAGTCTTGAGTAAAGTGTACTTGAGAGACCAAATGGATAAAGTATCTGTCTGTGCTGGTTATTTTGAGCAAGAATAGCATGAAGATGTAAAAAAGAAGCAAGTTAGACATCGAAAATACTTTAATTGAAGATTAAGTTGCTTGGAGTACTTGGTCCATTTAGGAGTGCAAACAAATCTACTTCTGAAATATTACTTACCTCACAGCATAATGAGCAACACAATATTATGGGACAGATGTAATGACCAAACCTTTTCTTACCGTTTATGCACAGTCAATATCACCATATTTCTACTGTTCAGATGAATCAGGCATTTATAATTTTATCAAAAAATAAGGCTTGCCCTTACACTTTTAAATCTGCATAACACATTCTGTATTATACTCTAGTGAAAGTTCAGATCCTTGTTTTGGAAATCAAACCCATGCAAATTAAAGTGCAAGCAAATTCTTCATGTTCATTTGCAATCCATTACCCCTAGTGGGTAAACACTGATGTCCTTGGTCACACTGACCCAGTCCATACAACACCCAGCTCCCAACCTGATAATCAGGGATCAGGCTACCAACCAGAATTAATTTGTCAGACTAATTTCAACTTACAGAATACTGTGGCAGTAAATGAACAATACTTCTACAGCAGCAATAACCAATGTAACAGCAATAGTTATACACAGGAGAACATGCATAAGAACA
>NW_005062730.1:0-994 GCF_000277835.1 Geospiza fortis
AAAGAGAGAACTGTAACTTAGACAATCACATCTTCTATTGAAATCCAGGACAAGAGCTGTTCCCATTACCTGCAAGTATACCTAGCTCTCTGTTGGTTGTAGATATAAATTAACTAAGAAATTATTTTAGTTAAGAGAGCAGAAGGCTGATGAGAAGGAATGATAATTTCTTTCTCCCACCAGCTTTTTCTACATTGAGAAGTAGTACAACCACTAAGTTAGTAGTAGCTCTCACAGAAAGAACATCCAAGTTCAATTTGTTGCTCATGTGACAACACATAAATCTCTAGCATGAACAAAGAGAAACAAAGCTTGTAAAATATTAAGCCTTAGCATTTGAGCCAGATGTCATAAGATTAATTATCCTTATGAATCTTGTTTCTAAGGTTTTACAAGCTAAGTGCACACTTTTTTGTACAGTTAACAGTTCCAGTTCATTGCATGCAGTCCAGTGGTTACATAGGGTTAGCCTGATCCTGCTTGAAGACAATCACACATTCCAAATAAAAGATCAAATGCCTTGAAGTAGATCACTTGGAGATAAACAGTATTAAAATGGAATCACATCTGCCAAGTATCAGCTGTCAGAGCCCTGCAGCTATCTGAAACCAATCAAGTGTTAGAATAATCTGTTGTAGTGCACTTCATCTTTATGTCTTTGTAATCATCCAGGCAATTTCATGAGCAACATGGAAAAGCATACGTGTGTGTTTGTGATTATAATAATGCTTTAGGTGAAATCAGAAATAAAGAATAAACACTTAATCTGCAGCTATGAATTTCAGCACCTCATTTGTTCATTATTTTCTGATTTCCCATCAATTCATGATTGCCTATGGCAGTTGAAAGCATTTATTCATTCTATATCTGGCTGAGAATTCAGAAAACTTGATGCAAATAGTCTGAACCTCTTAAGCAAGTTCATACAAGACCTAAATTATTCTGACACATGCATTGTTGCACTTTCATCCTTTAAAAATGTTTGTGTGAGACT
>NW_005062731.1:0-994 GCF_000277835.1 Geospiza fortis
TTTTTTTTTTTCCCTGCAGCTAATATTGCCTCATTTTCAGTCTGCTATAAGGACCAGATCCTTTTCTGTAGAATGACTGCAAAGAAACTAATTTCCTACCTTGTACTAGTGTGGTTCATTATTTCTGTACAATACTCTAAATGTAACACTCCACACTTACTTTTAGTGACTTAATTGATTTTTTTTCTTTCTCAGACCATTTCTCCAATTTGTCATGATAAACTTGAGCTTTCATCCTGAACTCCACTGTGTTGCAGCTTCTCCCAAGCTTGTATCATCCCCATGTTTAATAAATTCAATCCATTCCATTATCCATCTCATTAATGAGATTACTGAATAGGAAACACCTTGGTGGCACCAGCACGGGGAGCATAATTTCAAACTGACAGTGAGCCTTTAATAATTGCTTCCTTTCAGTACCATCTTGGTGAAGCATGAGGTGCCTGGTGCAATGTGGAGCCTGGAGAAACATCTGCCCTCCATGAGCTGCAGAGCTTCCTGCCTTCCAGGGCAGGCAAGCTGAGTACTGAGGTTTATTTTGCATTAGTAATTTAAGGCACCTACTCTAGCACTAAAGCCAGCTTTGCCCAGGAACATGCACACTCTTGGCCACCCATGGGCATGTGCATATGTGCTCCTGGTACAGAAGTTCCATCTTTCAGACCCAAGCCCACATGCTTTCCCTGAGCTGAACAAACATGGCAGGTGCTAAGCACCACGGGGTTTGCATTGCAGTTAATAGGTTTGAGGGAGATCTTTTCTCTTCCTGATGTGCTGCTTCACAGGGTTTCTCAAGTGTGGCTCACAATGGAATAGGACAGCAGTCACAAGTGAGATGACTCACGCTCATGAGCTATTTTCATCTGGCTTATATTGCTTCACTCATAATGTTTTCCCTCTGTATTTAGAAGTCTTTTTCAGGGAAAATGAGGTCTGCTGGTATGAATCCACTGCTGCCAACCCCAGCTGGTAGCATATCTTCCTGACCTTCTCT
>NW_005062732.1:0-994 GCF_000277835.1 Geospiza fortis
TGAAATTGAGTCCACAATGCAACTACATTTCTAAAGAATGGACCGAAAGAAATAATAACATTTATCTATTGTCCAGACAATAATGATTGGTTATGTTTCTGACTTTTTCTCTAGGAAATACAAGTTCAATCCATGTACTTTTTAAGCTGCCTCTCTCATACTGAGAAACCAAACTCCAGAAAACAGTACTTTATAAAGCTTCATTAAGAGTTAAGAAGGAAACCAGCAGTTTAGTCAAATTTACAAAACAGATCTTCCTGTGTATAAAGCAAGGTACACAATAGTTCAAGAACATTTAGTTACACTTTTTATTTTGCACCAGCCCCCTTTGTTTTCAGAGAACGGAAGCACAGAACAGCTTAGACTAAATTACACCATTACTTGAGGATGCAGCTGCCAAACAGGAATTTGTTTCATTGAGATGGTCTGCAATTATACTTAACTGCAACCAGAAATGCACAACCTTATTATGCAAAAGGCATTTGTGAACACTCATACTAATACAGGCTTTAAAATTATATGCATTGCAAGTAGTATTTCTGCTTAATTTAACAATGGATTCTTCTTCTAAATGGTAACATTATTTTACCCTACTCAGGTACTTCTCCTGAATGCATCTAGGTTACTTTAATTCACTATAAATGTGATTTTCTTTCCCTGCTGTTCTTCCTATTCTTCTTCAAATGTGATGAGGGATAAGAAGAAAGCCAACAGGCTAACATTTTTATAACATCAGTTTAAAGATACAGAAGCTATTTTTCCTTATGAATGACTCATGTAATTTCTAGATTGCATTTCACTCACAGATACACCAGTAGAAGAGGTTCTTTCATGTAACAAAAACAGAAGTGTGAGGCAGTACCTCTGGAAATGTGTCCTGCATGAAATAGACCTTAACTGCCAAACTGATGTGTACTTCCAACATTTATTTTCTGTTGAGGACTTAGTGATTACCTCAAGAATTTAATTAATTTAAAAACACTTAGGGGGAAAA
>NW_005062733.1:0-994 GCF_000277835.1 Geospiza fortis
TGTATTGTCTCCATCTCAACTACAACAAAAGAGCATATTATTTTCTATATCAATTAACCCTTTCCTTACATTCAAGTGCTGAATGACTATTTTGCATACCTAATCACAGAAGAAAGCCATCCTTCTGCAATCTCTCCTCACCTCTTTTCACATCTGAAAAACTAGACAGCAGCAATTGAGTAGAAGCAATTTCCTGTCCATGGCAAGAAAAGGTGTTATTGCACTCCCTAGTTTTGTACTACAAAATACATAACCAGTCTATCTGAATTCAGCAATTAGGCATTGCAATACGATTTAGGCACCAGCTATGTATCACTTCTAATTTTACAAGTAATTTTAACATCTGCATTCAAATCTAGGGAGGTGAAAAATCACTTATCTTAGACATAACATACTTCAAGTATATTTTATATGCAGCTGTCCTATAAAATTATGGTGAAATAAATCACCTCTTCCAGATTCAATATTCCAAGTGATTAACTTACTCTGGGGAAAAAAAGAAAAGCTAAAGCTGAAAGCATGCTGATTGAGCCTCCAGCTATTTGTAACACGAGATCCTAAAACTATCTGCTGAGTAACAATTGAAAATGCTTTTAGTGAGATTAAGTCAGTGCATATAACATACATGGGTAATGCAAGAGAGTGGCACAGAACATCACTGTCACTGTGCAGGGAAGAGCCTTAGATGAACAGGCTGTAACTGAAGCCAGGTCCACAAGATACCCTCAAGCAATTAATCCCTACTTCAGTATTTGGTGGGTATGGTGGTATCTATCACCTTGCCTTGAAACAAACAAATAAAAGAACCTCAGCTGTACACACAATAGCTTTTCGCAGAAGAGTACAGTCTGTAAAATTCTGACCATTTTTCCCACCCTCTAGTTCACATTGTTCACCCAGATATCAACATTGATTTGGTAGCTCATTGAGATCTAGCTGCTGCATACCAATGGTAATTTGTCCAGAAGGTGTTGTATTACACACATTTACAACA
>NW_005062734.1:0-994 GCF_000277835.1 Geospiza fortis
AACACACACCTGTGTGGGGCTTATTAAATTTTTCCAACTCTCCCTCAGTGAGACGTGCTGCAACATGCTTGCAGCTTAAAAATGACCATTACTCAGTGAATTACAGTGAAAAAAGAAAGACTTTTACGCTTTCTGGTGTCTTTGGATATCGAAAAATCACAAACTGGTGATTCTCACCATAAATTCAGCACCTGACTTGGTTCATGCCACACTCCTGCATCTCCCCATCTCCCAGCCACACACAGGTTTTATCAGAGCAGGACCATGGTGGGCTCTTGTTCTTCTCATTTGCTTTCTCCACCCTCACTTCCAAACTTTTCTCCCCAAACAGTTCTCTTCTCCTGGTTCAGGTCACACTTCCAGCGTGCTGGGGACAGCTCTTCATCCAGGTTGACAGGGCTGGACATAAATCATTGTGCTCACCTTAACAATGTCTGCTTATCTGAAAGAGTCATCCAGGGCTTCCCTGGGGGGACTGTTTGCTGTGGGGAACAGCTCAGGTGTCATGAAGTCTTCAGCAGCACCAGAATGGCCATTTTAAGCTCATTGCCATGTTGAGGACAGAGACATCACAACTTCCTTCTGTCCTCCCCACCCTCCCCAGACCTGGGGTGGGTAATCCCAGCTCATCCCTTCATTCCCCTCTCTTCTTTTCTCACTCCTCCTGGCACAGTTACTCCCTGCAGCACATCACTGCACAGCAGCCAGCAGGATTCAGTGTGATGTGTGGTGGCCTAATTATTATAATTACTTTTTACTGAACAGTTAAATATGTGGAATTTCTTCCCCTCCCAGTCTTGGTGCAGAAAAGGAGAGAAATCCATGATTGGAGCCAGGGTTTCTGCTTTATCTGCTCTCTCTGTACCACTGAAAGAGACCAGAAGGAGAAATATTTGATGTTTTAGGAACAGAGCAAACACAAAGTCTTTCTGTAGTGTCGCATTTCATGCAGTAAATCATGGTTTGATTGGTTTTTTTGTTTGTTTGTTTTTTA
>NW_005062735.1:0-994 GCF_000277835.1 Geospiza fortis
GGCCCCAAAATCACCCGAAATGGCCCCAAAATCACTGAGAATGGACCCGATATCCACAGTGACCCAAAATCCCTGAAAATCCACCCGAAATGGCCCCAAAATAGGCACCAGAATCCCCCAAATATGGCCCCAAAAACAGCCCCAAAATGGCCCCAAAATCCAAGGGAATGGCCCCAAAATCCAAAGGGACCCAAAGTCCACAGGAATGAACCCAAAATCCCCAAAAATGGCCCCAAAATTGCAGGTTTTCCCATTTCCCTGGTTTTTTCCCCATTTTCCCCCATTTTTTCCTATTTCATCCCCATTTTCCCAATTTCCCCCCAGTTTTTCCCCATTTTTTCCTCTTTTTTCCCCATTTTTCCCACATTTCCCTCCAATTTTCTATTTCCCCCCCATTTTTCCCATTTTTTCCCATTTTCCCTCTGGTTTTTTCCCCCATTTTTTTCACATTTTCCTCCCATTTTCCACATTTTTCCCCATTTTTTCCTTTTTTCCCCATTTTTCCCCATTTTCTCCCCATTATCCCCCCCAGGTGTGCCCAGGTGAACCCAAACCCCCCAAAAATCCCCATTTTCCACCCCAAAATCCCCATTTTCCACCCCAAAATCCCCATTTTTTTTCCCCATTTCTTCACCCAATTTTTTAAAATTTTTTTCCCCGTTTTTCCCCATTTTTCCTTTTTTTCCCCATTTTCCCCACATTTCCCTCCAATGTTCTCTCTCTCTCTTCCCCCCCGTCCATCTTCCCTGTATTTTCCCCATTTTTTCCCAATTTTTTCCCATTTTTTTCCCATTTTTTTCCCCATTTTCCCGTTTTTTCCCGTTTTTGCCGTTTTTCACCCCAGACTCACCCCAGCTCCCGGAAGGGCACCTCGAACTCCAGCTCCTCCTTGGTCAGCGCCTCGACCTTCTCGATGAAGTTCTTGAAGGCCGTTTTCAGCTTGTGCCGCATCTCCCGCTCCATCTGCGCCCAAAATCCCCGGAATTCACCCCAA
>NW_005062736.1:0-994 GCF_000277835.1 Geospiza fortis
AAACTCCTAGGAAAGAGCACAGCAGATATTCAGCAATGGTGGTTTTGGAAACAAATCAACAGACAATTCATGAACAAAAATAAAATCTATGAAGCTGTGAGAAAAGGCAAGATGAACAAAAGGTAAGACAGAAATTCAACTGGAAAATGGGATGTGCATTGCATTAAATGTCATTAATATTTTGCTAGTCTAATGCTTCTCTCCCACCTGTTGTCCCAAACCCTCAGTTTCAGCCAGGATAACACCTTGGGCTTAACATTTGTTTCCTGTTCAAAACCTCAGTCTTGTTTAAACCTTATCTTTAAATTAAGTTTGCTGCTAAACTGGTAACTCTTAATACTGTCATTCATGCACAGACATTTTAAAAGCAACAGTGATGCTGAAGCACAAGGCAAACCCAGGTACTGCACACTGTGGTCCTCTGGTTTCTTCTCTGGTTTCATTTGTTTGCCTTCTTGTACTTTAAATCTTAGTATTTGTGTAATTCAAAGAAGACAACTGATAGATGATACTCAGCACAGACACCCAGCCTGTGCAAGTTTCATAGATTTAAGTGCTGTCAAGTGCTTAAGTACAATTCAATATGGTTTTAAGTCAAAAGAATGACACAGATATGTCTAGACAAAAGAATAACAACATTTCCTAGATGAAAAACACTGATCAAATTTGGGATGGGGGAGACTCTGAACAAAATTATTTTAACAAAACATAAAAACATTACAGATTCCCATAATAAAACAGACAATTCACATCAGCATGAAAAGCTGAACAAAAGGTAAGCAAGGAATTATAAAACATGCCAAAGGTACCATGTTTTTAAAATCAGATTTGGGTTTCTGATTAGGTCTAGGAGTTTGTTGGAATTTTCCCCCCTCAAATTTCACCACCCACCCCAAAACCTCTGTGCCCAATTGACCAAGAGGGCTGTTGATTATCAGATATGAAAATATCTTCTTCCTCCCTTACTGTTGCTGACTTCAATAAAAAAAAAAAA
>NW_005062737.1:0-994 GCF_000277835.1 Geospiza fortis
AGGTTGGATGGGGCTCTGAGTAACCTGATCTGGTTGAAGATTTCTCTGCTTCTTGCAGGGATGTTGAACTAGATGGGCTTTAGTGGTCACTTGCAATTCAAATTGTTCTATGATTGTGTGTAACCTGGTTTTGAAACATTCCATCTATGGAACTCTTGTTATTTGCCCTCTTTTTCTTGGCAGAAATCTCACTCCAGAGGGACAAAGGCAGTTTATCAGTGGGCCTTTGTGAAAGATGAAAATCTTTGGTTGTTTCTCGTAGGTATTACAAATTAAAGGAGATCAGCAATCAAAATGAAGAAAGAATGTCACTAGCCTTGCCACACTTTTATGAAGAGAATTCCTGAAAGGATGGCAAGGGCTCTCTGCAGACCCTTCATTAAGATCTTCAGTATCATAAATTGCCAGGGGAGCAACCTTTGCAAGGGACACCAGCTCTGGTAGAGGGGATTGAGGCTTTGTCCCCTCTTTGAGACAGTCAAGAAAGCTGAAAGGCATGAAATAGAAACCTTCCCCAGGATGTCCTGAAAGTCTAAGTGTACATTTGAGGTAGTCCAACCACAGGAGAAATGGTTGGTTACCCTGGGCCTGGACTGACTGGCCAGATATGATGCTTCATGGACCCTCAGGTAATTTTTGCCAGGTGCTGTGATGAGATGCTGCTCTGATACCATCAGGAGATGCTCATGGCAGAGAAATAAAAGACAGAAGGTACTATAGAGGATAATTTCAATACCTGACACTCTTACACTTGGCTAATTGTATTTGTTCATTAAGATAAGGATCACCATTCAGCTTCTTCTACATTTAGGTCAGCCTTCCAGTACATTTGCACTTGCAAGAGAGAGCTGCTTTAATGAGGGATAATGAAACTTGCTTCACATTGCATCATAACTTCTGTGTTAATATCATTTACACATGATAAAATGCAAATAGTATTGACCATCAATGCACAATCATGCTTAATCCTTTAAGCCCACACACACACACACAC
>NW_005062738.1:0-994 GCF_000277835.1 Geospiza fortis
AGGGATGGTGACTCAGCCACTTACCTTGGCAGCCAGCTAAGGGAAAGGAGAAAGGCAGGTAATGCATGAAAAATACTTTCAGTTGAACACAAGCCTTCTGACTGAGGATAATACTCTACTTGTATCAATATGTATTTCATTTTACTTTCCCCAATTTTAGCTTGGTTTGTGCTCAATTACTTACTATGCATCACAGAAACAAAACAGATTATAATGTTGCACATCATTATGGAGCATAAACTCAGTTATGATGGACCCCAAGCATCCTAAAGCTTCTTTGAGAACTGGAAATAGATTTCTGTCTTTTACTTTTCAGGAAATTAAAGGAAAGACCTTTTGGATCTTTGATATAATTGGCACTGATAAACAGAGTAGTCACTGAGGAACTACTCAGATAAGTAAGGTTGTCGAATCAGGCTCATCATTCTTAATTTTAAAAAATCACTTTTCAGATTCAGACCAAAGGAGCAGAAAATGAGGACTGTTTTTTATTAAAAATGTAGAAGTATGAACTCCAACATGTTTGTCGGGATAAAAAAGAGTCTATAAAGGAGTATTTCTACTTAATATTGTGCCATGTGTGAAATTCTGCCTTTAACACACAGATTTGTACTAAGCAAGTTGGAGGACAGCATTTTCTAGCTCCAAGAAAATTCATTACTTTTCTACATTGATCATATTACTGGTCCATAGCTACATTTTAAGCTATGATTTGGCAAGAAATACAGCCAGCATGACACTTTTTCCTCTACCATATATGAAGCAGACTGATTTTGCCTGTCTCCAGTCTACTTTGTTTAGAGAAAACAGTCTTGGTTGCTGTTTTTCTGAGGACTCATTTTCTTGACTGCCAGCTCATAGCAGCTGGGATCTACAAAAGTTTAACTTTCTGGAGTAAGAAGGGATTGATGCTGCTTTTCCTTGTTGTCCAGTGTGACAGGACAGCCCCATAGACCTTAGCTCTACAAAATTGTTCTGACTTACCTCTATAAAA
>NW_005062739.1:0-994 GCF_000277835.1 Geospiza fortis
ATCTGTGAGAGTTTTTTCCTCAGTGAGGAAAGCTACAGTTATGGTCAAAATGACTTTAGGTATCCAAAAGGCAGAAAGCAACAAATGTGAGAGAATATTTTCAATAAAGTGTTACAAAACCTCAGCCTTTCCCCATTTCCCATTTGTGCACTGTAGATTGAAAATTAACATCAGTATGCAGCTTGATAAAAGCAGCCTCATAAATTTACCCCTCATTTTTCATGGAATCACAAATTCAGAGAGTCTTTCTGATTAAGGGAATCTCTCTGTAGATCATCTGGAATTATTGACCCTGCACAGTTACCGTGGTGAGACCTCACAGTGAGGTAGGACCCAGAGCTCCCAAAACTCTCAAGGCACCACTTGATTGACCTCAATGCAGCATTTTTATGCTCCCTGCAGTTTCATCACACAACAAACAAGGAGCTTGAAGTGTTGCCTCATTCTGCTGTGGTTTGGGAGGTCTCTGTGCCTAACTAGAGTTTGATCAGCTTGCCCCTAGCTTTAGCAGGGACTGAGCAAAGCTCTACATCTGGTTTGTGCATGTTCTCTGCGTGTGTGATAGAAGTTCATCTTTAGTTTCAGAATCCTTAAAACATAACATTTATTTGATAGATTCAGCCTCAGTTTTAGCCAAACCACACATAAATGCAAACAAATCCCTCTGGGGTTTACGTTTGACTGGAAGTAGCTCTCTTCTATCAGAAAAGCCAAAGTTAGAGGAATGCTGCTCTTTACAGTTTCACCTCACACATAAATAGTCTTGGCAGCTGCTGGCAGAGGTGACATTGCCACAAGAGCTGTGTCTTGCTCCTCACACTGTGCCTGATCACATCACACCAAGGCTGTGACACCTGACAGCACTGTGCCTTCGTTCTGCTGGTTCTGCCCCTGGTGCTACATCAGGATGGTTCATTTCTCACTGTGAACACCAACACAGCTGTACTTCACATGCCATGGAGACAACAATTATTATAAATATGAGAAAGAAAGA
>NW_005062740.1:0-994 GCF_000277835.1 Geospiza fortis
AATTCCCCCCAAATTTGCCCCAAAATTTCCCTTTTTTCCCCCAATTTTGCCCCGATTTTCGCTCCATTTTTAACCCTTTCATAACCAATTTTTAACCCTTTCTTTGCCCATTTCAACCCCATTTTTAACCCTTTCTTTGCCCATTTTCCTAACCCATTTTTAACCCATTTTTAACCCTCCTTTTTAACCAATTTCCCCCTTTTTTGACCCATTTCAGCCCCATTTTTTAACCCATTTTTAACCCATTTTTAACCCTTTTCTCACCTGTTTATAACCCATTTTTAAGTCCATTTTAACCCTTTTTTTTACCTGTTTTCCACCCCTAATTTCCCCCCCATTTTTAACCAATTTCCCCTTTTTTAACCCATTTTCCACCCCATTTTTAACCCTTTCTTTACCTATTTTCCTCTCAAATTTTACTGAATTTTAACCCTTTCATAACCCATTTTCACCCTTTTTCCAGCCCATTCTTAACCCTTTTTCCCCCTTTTTTCCCCCATTTTCCACCCTATTTTTAACCCTTTTTTCCCCCCATTTTTCACCCCATTTCCTCTCTTTTTCCACTCCATTTTTAACCCTTTCTCCCCAAATTATTCCTCCCATTTTTAACCCTTTATGTCTGATTTTTCATTGGTTTTCACCCATTTTAACCCCGTTTTTAACCCTTTTTTCACCCAATTTCCTTCTCATTTTTGACCAATTTCCCTATTTTTTCAGCTCCTTTTTAACCCTTTCTTCACCCATTTTTCCCCTGTTTCCCACCCTCATTTCCCCAATTCCCCCCCATTTTTCACCCCATTTTTAACCCTTTCTCACCCATTTTCCACCCCCCTTTTAACCCTTTATAACCAATTTTAACCCCTTTTCCACCGCTTCTTTTCCTTCATTTTTTTCTCAATTTTTCCCCTCTAAAGTTTCCCTAATTTTTTCTCCAGTTTTTCCCCAAATTTTCCCTTTCTATCTCATTTTGTCTCCATTCCCCCATTTTAATCCA
>NW_005062741.1:0-994 GCF_000277835.1 Geospiza fortis
CATTTCCAGGTTGGGTAAAAGGCAACACTGCCAGCACCCATTCCATAATTAAGCTTCTGTCCTGTTATACAACTCTACATATTCCTCTCAAATTTTTCCTGTCCCTAAACCTGAAAAAAAATATCAGTCACAAACATAAGACATCCTGATCTGCATACTTGTTTAAAAATATTGTCTTAAGTTGACAATAGAAATAGTCACTGTTCCTTGGAATCTACATTAATCACATATTAGACCAAAAACAACAGACAAGATTATGAAAGAAGGCCGAATCCAACACTTCACTTCCAGGTAAGTACTTTAAGCACTGGGTTACCACCAAGTTCCTTTTAGCCTGATGTTTTTGAGTGCTTACAAAGCTCAGTCACTGCTTGTACACTGCCTCCACTTGCAGGGCACATTTACTGGCTGATTGAGAAGCTTCCCCCAGCCTTGGTCTGGACTGATTCTCTTCTCCCACTTTCTGAATCAGATTTCTAAGCACTGGCACAGGGTGTGAGTCAGCTGCCATCACTGCAGCCCTACAGGGAGCACATTCTCAACTACAGGTTTAGCACACTGGCTCCCAGGTGAATGGAGGCATTCAGCATTTCTTAATAGTCCGTATTTTCCCAGGAAGAGATTGAAATTAAATGCAAGTGAAGAACCTCTGGAAATGCTTAAACAAGAAGGGAAGCACCTCAGTGAAGCAGACTGGAATTCCATCTGCAGAAGTAAACCTCTCCACCACGGATTTTACAATCACCTTACAAAGATGTGTGGAAATTGGATCTTAACTGACAGGACACAAAAATGGTTTAAAGGAGACGCCTTCTTTCCCCAAAGCTTGCCATGATGTTACCATTTTTCTTCCTACAAGTTTGCATAGCTGAACTTGCATTCACCAAATCTTCTCATGTCAATGAAGATTACAATCACTGATTTAATTTCATTGAAGCTAGAAAGAGAATCCCAAATGTACAGAAAAAACTCACCATGTATTCACACACACACA
>NW_005062742.1:0-994 GCF_000277835.1 Geospiza fortis
TTCAGGGAGCTCTCAAGCCTAGCCAGAAATGGAGCTCAGTGCAACAAATTATCTACTTTGTCAATCCTAAAAGGAAGTTTCTCATTAAGTTGTGGTGATAACAAAACTGTATTTCTTCAACATTTAATGTGCAAATCTATAAACCTATAATATAGAAAACACTTAAACAAGATAGGAAAAAAGTTCTGTCTCATTTAAGTAGCCTTATTAGTGCTAGTGTAAGGTGCAGACTAACATAGCAGTGATAGTTCTGTTGTGCTTTTTTTTAAGAAGATGAAAGAGACAGAAGTAACTAATATAAATGTAGCTGTGGTTAGGACACAAGATGGGTAGAAATCAAGATATTAATAGAGCCAAGACCAAAAACCAGACCTTTGCTTCCACTGCCAGAAAGCAATTTCAAAAGCACAAAACACAATCCCATGATACAAATAGTCTTGTAGATCAGCAGATCTTAATTCTGTCTCTGAAAACTTCTAGATGCAGGTTTTACACTGCACTGGTCCACAGATTTGAATCCATGAACACAATGAGATCTAGGTTGGATAGCAGGATTCTCCAAATGCTTTTATACTACAGACTATCTTGACATAGGAGCTAACAACTTATCACAAGTCTCATAATATCTTTCCAATGACTATATAAGTTGCTTATGTACAAGAGCAACATTAGCAATGTGATTTTGTCATCATTTCAATGCAATTTTAAAATTGAAAATGAAGCGGACACATACAATTACTTAGCTCTCAAAGGATCAAATACTTGCCACATACTTATCAGACCATCAGTAACTTGTGAATCACAGAGTGAAAATCTTTATGACATAGTGAAAAGTCAAGAAAAAAGTAGGTGAACAGTGAGTTTTGCTCATTTTACTTTACTACTCAAACAAATCTTAGCACTGTTGCCTTAAATCTACAGTAAGGGCTAATATAACAGTGAGGTGTTATCATCTTATTGCAAAGCTCCTATACCTTGGTGATTTCTCATGGGC
>NW_005062743.1:0-994 GCF_000277835.1 Geospiza fortis
AAGGTTGGAAAAGGCCTCTAAGATCATGAAGGTCAACCATTGCCTTGGCATTGCCAGGCCAGTGTTTTTTCAAACACTTTTCTGGGCATGCTGTTCCAATACTTTACCATTGAAATTTTTTTCTTAATGTCTACTCCAATCTAATAATAATGATCAAAGAATAATCAGAGAATTAATGTGGCTTGTTTAAGAGCAGTTACTTAAACAGGATTCTACCATATTTCTGTGTAGTCAAGAGAGCAAAAATACTGGACTTCCCCTCATCTCTTCCTTCCTGCAGACTTCAAACTCCTGCTCTACAACAAAGATCTCCTTGTTTTTCTAATTTGTACAGTGGAATATTATATCTCAGTGTCATTCTCAGAAAAGTTTTGACAGCTCAGCTAATTAGGCTTCAGGCATTATCATACTAAGGAAAATTTTTGGCAGGATGGCTCAAATTTGGTAGAATTATATGAGAGTGGAAGATATTTTGTAAAGCTAGGCAGCCTTAATGACAATGATGATCAGGGATGTGCCTACACTAACTAGTCAGTGGTGCAGACCAACAGGCACAGAAGTTTATAGTCAAACAGCTGGACCTGAGAATCTCATACCCCAGCTTCACACATACCAGGTTCTTCTGGTTTAGTTTGCCTTTAACTTACAGACTGCCTCTGATCTGATCTATCAGCTGAATGCCTGTTTCAGGCCCTCATGCCTCACGTGTCCTTCAGGATTCCTCTTCCAGTCCAGATTCATGCAGAAGGAATCCAGATCACATATACAGAGATGTCTCCCTGATGTGAACCCCAGCAGAACAAGCTGGCGTAGTTGAGAGGTGTCTTGTAAAAGCCAACTCTCATCAGAAATGAAACACAAACGCAAATACATGGTATCAGTACTAAGGGTATTGTTGCAGGAGTTATACACCAAATGCTTTCCTCTGCATAAGCTGGTGCTTGTTGTCATTGGATTGTAAAGGTTCCATATTGTTGTCTCCTTAGTGCAAGAG
>NW_005062744.1:0-994 GCF_000277835.1 Geospiza fortis
TTTTCCCCAATTTTCTCCTAAATTCTCCCAATTTTTCACCGTATTTTCCCCAACTTTTCTCCAAATTTTCCCCAAATTTTTCCCCATTTCTTTACCATATTTACCCTAAATTTCTTCCTATTTTGCCCATTTTTTCACAGATTTTCCCCAAATTTCCACCAATCTTTCCCCAGTTTTCACCTGATCCTTCCCAATTTTTTTCCCAACTTTCTCCTCATTTTCCCCCAATTTTTAAATGCTTTTACCCTAATTTTCCCCATTTTTTTACTGTAGTTATTCCAATTTCCCCCCAATTTTTTTACCGTAATTACCCCAACTTCACTTTTTCCCAATTTTTTACCATAATTACCCTAAATTTCTCCCATGCTTTACCATATTTACCCCAAATTTTTTACCATATTTCTCCCAAGTTTTCCCAAACTTTCCCCCAATTCTTCCCAATTTTTCCTATATTTCCCCTTATTTTTCCCTCAATTTACCCAATTTTTCCCCATTTTTTACCATACTTATTCCAATTTTTTCCCCATTTTCCCCCCATTTTCCCCCCAATTTTTCCCCCAAATCCCCCTGCAGCCCCAGCACCTCCTGCTGCTTTGCCCAAATTCCCCGTTTCTAACCCCAAATTTCCCCCCATTCTTTTCCCCAATTTTCTCCTAAATTCTCCCAATTTTTCACTGTATTTTCCCCAACTTTTCTCCAAATTTTCCCCAAATTTTTTCCCTATTTCCCCCATTTTTTCCCATATATTTTGCCCATTTTTTCACAGATTTTCCCCAAATTTCCACCAATCTTTCCCCAGTTTTCACCTGATCCTTCCCAATTTTTTTCCCAACTTTCTCCGCATTTTCCCCCAATTTTTAAATGCTTTTACCCTAATTTTCCCCATTTTTTTACTGTAGTTATTCCAATTTCCCCCCAATTTTTTTACCGTAATTACCCCAACTTTTCCCCATTTTTTCCCCCGGACTTCTCCCAAATTTCCCTCAAACTCCCC
>NW_005062745.1:0-993 GCF_000277835.1 Geospiza fortis
TAGTAATGACAGACCATTTAACTCATTAGGAGGCAGCGATTCCCACTGTCAAGGACACAGCCAATGTGGTATGTAAAGCCCTTTTGGAACAGATCATTCCCAGATATGGAATGGTTAATAGGATAGACTTGGACAGAGGAACGCATTTTACGTCAAAAGTGTTACAACAAATAACTCAAGCCTTGGGGATAAAATGGGAGTTACACATCCCATGGCATCCACAGAGAAGGCCGGGTAGAGAAGACGAACCAGACTTTAAAGAGAGCTTTGACTAAATTAATAGTTGAAACCCGAATGTCATGGGTACAATGCCTACTTTTAGCCTTATTGAGAAACCAAACACAATCCAGGTCAGACCCGGGAGTGTCACCTTATGAGATGATGTTTGGGTTGCCTTTTCTGACCACCCAACATGAAACTGATACCTATGAAGTAGGGGAAATGAGTGTTAAAGGATATGTAAACACCATTGCAAAAACTCTTGAAAAGTTGTGGTTGAAAGGGATAATCCCTCAAACCACAGCTTTAGACTTTAAAATACATAATATTCATCCAGGGGAATGAGTACTAGTAAAAAACTAGAAAGAGCAGTCTTTAACTCCACAATGGGAAGGTCCTTTTCAGGTATTGTTGATGACCAAGGCTGCGATCCGGACCAGGGGACGAGGGTGGATCCACGCCAGCAGAATCAAAGGACCCGTAGAAGAACCTAAGGAGTGGACAATAACATCTAAACCAGGTGATACCAAATTGACTCTTAAACAGGGTCTGGGTGGTAATGAACTGGGAAGACCAAAATGATCTAGAAAATGTACAAAGAATCATACCTAATTGGGAAATAAGGCCGAGCTTATATCAGTGGTTTCAAGTACTGCCTGGACAAGCTCTGAGATGCCTCAGATACCCTCCTTGGGGAGGAATACTGCCACTTCAAACAGGAGGATCAATGTGGCAGTGGTCACAAGGATTTTCAGGTGAGGTGAGAGACGAGAA
>NW_005062746.1:0-993 GCF_000277835.1 Geospiza fortis
AGTGATGTGTGTATTGTAGCAAAGCTAATGCTAAGGCCCAGTGGTAATGCAATGTTCCTTGGGTATCAGTAGCGATGTTCTCTTCTAAAATGGTAATAAAGGGCACATTTGCTTATTAGTAATGAATGTCAAGCCATCCACCATCATGAAAATATCCTATTCCCATGACTTTGATAAATAGCTGCTGAAGCTCATGAATTTTTAACAGTAGTCCTATATTTAGGGGCTTTCAGTTTCTGGGTGAGATGAAAGGCGCTTCGGAGATGGAGTTCTGGAAACGCCTTGTCTTCTGCAACCACTGGTACCTATTTAAAGCCAGTATTGTCTTTCTGATGTATGACTAGTATGCTGACATTGATTGATGTGATTTTTATGCTGGAGATTGGGCTCTAAGCCTGCCTGTCACCATAAAGCAAAATGCATAACTGCAGAGGGACCTGCTGTGTACTTTGCTTCATCTGCATGAGCTGCGTGTTCACTTTTCCCCACAGTCACAGAATAAACTGAACCACTTCTTCTTCCCTGTAGGAACGAGCTAGGAGGAAAAGAGGAAAGCAAAACTGAAATCTGTTAGGGGGACCCCAGAGGAAAGGGCAGGACCCAGCTCTGCCATGTGACACAGAGCAAAGCCTGGGTGTGGGTTTTCCCAGGATCTGGACCCTGATGGTGCTCGCTCTCTGGCTTGGTCCCATGAGCAGCACTGAGCTCCCCCATCAGGGATGCTCTCCTGGACAAAATGAGAGTAGGAAGGAAGAGTGGCACTTTATGGATCATTACAAAGGAGACAAAAATCTCTCAAGCTTCCTGTGCAGTTCAGAGGTGAGGTGTGGGGAACAGAAAGTGTGCACTCTGTCAGGGCTGTGCTGGAGAAGCAGAAGCCCCAGTTTCACTGACCTAAGCCCTCTGAGGGCACTGATTCCAAAGGGTGTTGTGACAACCTTGCTGTGGGAGTCACATTGGTCCTTAGTCAGTGCTAACTGCTGGAAAGCAATT
>NW_005062747.1:0-993 GCF_000277835.1 Geospiza fortis
TTCATGGCCTCTTGCCTTGGGCTCCCAGCCAGACTTCAGTCTGCAGCTCCACCCCAAGCTACTTGCACTCAATGTGTTCCTCAGCAGTTTTTGTGTTTTATGTGTTTATTTAGATTCTATACATTCATTTAAATGTGTATTTATGTGTTTAAATCCATTACTAAGATGAGGGAAGAAAATTCATATAATTTTATCTGTCCTAATTTCATTGCTATCGTTCAGTTTAATGGCCATATTAGTTCATCAAAAACATTTTAAATATTTCAAAACACAAAAAGGGTAAAGAAATTTTCTGGAAAACATGAACTGACACACACCAATTTTGTGTGCAGTGAGTATGAATAATGAATTTCTGTATGTATCCTTTTGTGTTATATAAATTCTTCTTTGGCCTTTTACCTTCAACCAATGCTATGATTTAATCAATAGCCTGGTTTAAATGATCAGCAGTGAAGGGCATCAGAGCAACAGGCATAGCAGCTGGAACATTGTCAGAAATTGTGTTCAAAATCTATTTCTGCTGTATATTTTCTTTCATTTGATATTTCTGTCACTGTAAAATTGCAGTATAAGGTAACAAGCAATGCTCTGTTCAGCACACAAATTCTCCCCTACCAGTATCAAAGCTTGATAGGATAGTGCCATGTGATACAGCAAAATGTTGGAGAATGAGGAATAAGTAAAACAGAAAAACTAGACCTAGATGTCAGTTTGGCATGCAATCAAAGCTGTTGACTTCTAACCACTGCAGCTGCCTAGGCTTTGGTTAACTTCTCATTGATTTCTCCAAATAGGATTTCATCTAAAGCACCAAATTAAAAACTGAGGCTGAAGGACGGTTCTATAAATTGAAAAGTGTACAAATGAATTGCCAGCCAATACACTTGGCAGCTTTTTTTCCCTAAAGCCTCTGATTCTGAACCTAACAGAAGCTGGTAGAGGTCAGGTTGGGTTTTGAGAAGAGGAGAAACAGAGAGAGTATGAAAAAAAAAA
>NW_005062748.1:0-993 GCF_000277835.1 Geospiza fortis
AAAAAAAAGTGTAATGCAAACGCTGTTTAATACAGATTATTACTCTTGCCTGACTAATATATTCAAAATCCAGACTGACAGAAAATGAAAGCTCACTCTTCAGGAGTCCTGAACACATCAATTGCAGAATCATGGCTAAGCTCACAGAAATTAGCACAAGAAATCACTGCAAATGCTCAGCTCTGTTGGCCTGTGATGTGGAACTGGAAGACTTGTGAGACTATCCAAACCTGCATCCTCAGTTCTGGACACCAGCATCCTGCAATCTGCTCTGTTACTTCCAGAACTATTGCTAGTTGACACAAGCCTCCTTCCTTTCCCACTAGGACACAGCCTCTGGAAGAATTTCTGATGTTAAAAGAGTGCGAAGCTGTTTTCACACCATTAAAATAAATTTTAAAAGTATTCTTACCAAACAAGGATCAGCACAACTGGCATGAATAAGGTATATATAGTTCTTCCAGCAAATGTTATTAAGTCAGGCCAAAGAGAGAGACACTCAAGTATGAAAATAGTTGGAACAGCATGGAGTTTACTAAATATTTTCAGCTCCTTTAGGATTGACAAGTGCAACCCAATAAAAAAGTAAAATAAACTCAGCAACTTTCAGGACAGGCCCTGTGCAATATCCAAGAGATCACAGTAAACACATTTTGATTACAAATTGCTTCATCCATATTTGGATTGATATGGAATAAAGGAATACTTCCTTACATATGCACAGCAGAGTACAAAGAGCCATCACTTTTAACAGAGACATATATAAAATAGTTTACTGTTGTCAAATTCTTCAAAAATGTTTTCACAAGAAGTAGAAGACATAGAAGAAGCCAATTCAGATGAAGCAAGGAACAGAACTTGAGAAACCTACATAAAGGTTTGGACATTGTGCTTGAATCACAGACACCACTTGCTAAACTGTATCCTTGGATATGTCATTGCTGCTGTAGGAATCACTCTCTCATATGTACAGCATGTTATAATAAAAGACAG
>NW_005062749.1:0-993 GCF_000277835.1 Geospiza fortis
ACCCAAACCATTCTATGATTGTGTGATACCAGTTTTAGCAGCAACTTAAACAACTTTCCTATTGAAAATGCAATACTGTGGGAAATAAAATGTCATTTACACTATTCATCATTAGTAACATAAAGCAGTAACAATCATATTCTTTCATGCACGTTATCTTTATGCATCAATCTTGAAACACGTATCCCCTTTTCTTTGCCATTAATTCTGACACTATCATAGTACTTCCAAGGTTCAGTGCAGCAGTAAAAAGCTGAAGTAGAAAAACACATAAATAAAAATACATTACAATACTTCACAAGATAATTGTGTGTATTTTTTTTAACATTGGATTCTTTATCCCTATAGCTACTTATTGCTGTGACAGTTACTGACACATGTCCTGACAGAAATGGAATTTTCTAGACAGCATGACTGAGCAGTTGAGCACTCAGCAGTTACCGAACTGAATGTTTTCTCTCTGGAACAAAGCCATGGGGAAAATAGTCATCATTCCTGTCAAGATCCAGCCCAAAAAGTTTACAAAAACAGCCCTTTATTGGCATATAAATCTGCAATCTCAGATACTAGTTTGAGTAAAAACATTATGTTAACCTTTGAGACAATTAATTGTCCCTTATGACAACTTTGTGTCACATTGTTTATGATAATATTCATTTAAGTCTCTTTATAACACTTTATAAACACTTTTTAAAAATCCATACTAGCTGGTTCTTCATGTTCTGCTGAAATAAGGTGGTGAATTTTGAGAAATGGTGCAGAGAACTAAAAATTAATTTGTTCCTGCACAGTTCTGGTATCCTGTTAATTAATCAGCTTTGGAAAATCAATCAGTATCTTGAACTTTGGTATATTCCATACCTATTCAGGACTATTCAGTTTATTCACTATAAAGTGTGAAACCAAATAAAGCTTTACAACTTGTATTTGTGCGACCAACCAAATCCTAAACAATGGAAGAAGGCTCAGAATCACAGAATCATTTAGGTTAGA
>NW_005062750.1:0-993 GCF_000277835.1 Geospiza fortis
TACTCCACATTTCTGACAAGCCTGGTTTTGTCCTTTCTGCACCCTCCAAGGAGGTGATTAAAGGCAGGAATCCCCCTTATTGTCCCTTTCAGACCAGGTTACTTCTGTAACACCTGAGTGATTGACTCCATAACCAGAGACCCTCTCAACTCTGAGTAACATTAATTAAACTCTTATGATTTTAAACAAAATATCCCACCAAGTTTCCAGATCATCCTTCTCCTCTCATGTGGCACTTTTTAGTGGAATTTTAAATACTTTTTTCTATGACTCTATGAATTCAATGCTTAGAGATTATCCTCAGTGTTCAGTTCAGGTTCACTCCTCATACAATTTACAAATATTTTTGAGCTCCCCCTTTTTAATTTTTGTCTACACACATTCAATTACACTTGGAAATTCATACCCACCTCTGGAACTCTTGGATATGTGGCAGTTTTGGGGTAGAATGTATCAATGCACAGTTAATGTATTTATAATGAAATATCCCAAAAACTTTGGCTCAGTGTGTGGAGTCAGTGGGTCAACTCTCAAAATTTGTTTTGGTCTCTCCTGGCCTCTTTACAAACTTTTAACTGCAAAATAGATTGACAGGAACATGTTTCTGTAAATCCATAGCACCACAGAATACAGCCTACATGTATTTTAATTTCTAACACTCACAGAGCCAAGGCCACACATCTTTGTTAAAACCAACACCTAAAATTCTTAATGGGCTTGTTTTTGTTAGTCCAGTCTGAAATGTGGTTCAAATGGCAGTGCCCTTTCCCAAACAGACACTTCCTAAAGCAGTAATGTAAAAAATGAGCTAATGTAGATTATTTATGCTTGCTTTCTTTGGTTGTTTTTGGTTGTGATTTTGCTTCATTTTCTGTTTCTGGTCTGTCCATGATAGTGAGTTGCTTTTGCTAATCCATTTGGCCATGGGGGGACACTTGGTTTCTAAAATGTGTGATAGCATCTCTCTGGCAGGGGAGAGGAAATTTGCAAGCC
>NW_005062751.1:0-993 GCF_000277835.1 Geospiza fortis
GAAAGTTACTGGTAGACTTTATATACCAATGCCTTTGGAGTCTTCAGTGTTCTATAGTCTAGGAGAATATTGCTGTTTGCTAAGCTCATCCTTCTCAAATTATATTATCCTGTTTTAACAACAAAAAAAGAGATTTCAGGAACTTTGCTTAAAATCTCTTACAGCAGTTTGCCTTTGAAACTGCTACAAAATTGTTATGGCTTTTCATTTTGATTTGTTGGCAAGAAACAAGTTGACTGCCCTTTCTTTTAAAAACTTAAAGGCTGAACAGAAAATTATTTTGCTGACACACTAAATGCTTTTTGCAACTGAACTGATTTTCTTCAGTAATAAAAGTCGATTGGTATAATGAAAAAATGTTTTATGTAAGCATCACACTACTGCACCAATGCAGCCCTCCAGCCTTCTCTGAAAATCTCAGGCCCCACTCATTTGAATCAACAGGCTTATTCACATGCTACAAGCTCAGAACAGAAAATGTCAACCTCAAATTATTTCTTTGATTATATACCCAGATTAGAGAACAGCATATTAACATGCTTTCTGAAATGTATGCATGTGTATATATTTGCATAAAGAAATGCATACATTCACACATAAACAGATATTTAAATATTATTTGTACCTTTGGATTTATGTTCAGAAGCCTAGTTTCTATTTGACTGGAAGCCTGTAGCTGCTTTCTCACTGTTAAGTGGTAGTTAATGAATTGCAATTTCTGAACAAGTTTTCTGAGAATCAAAATTCACTGTTACACTTCCCAGAGTAAGGCAGAAGAGGAGTTTACAGTTGCATAAACTATTGCTGTTTTCTTACTGAAACTCAAGAAATCACTGAAGCTTTATATTGCCAGCTCCATGCCATCTAATATAAACTATAACTATATAAGCTAAACATAGATGCCTTGATAAGTGCCTGTTCAGTAATGGCTTCCACTGAAGCAGTTTAATATCACCATTCATTTATTTAGGCACTCCTCTTTTTGTTTTTTTT
>NW_005062752.1:0-993 GCF_000277835.1 Geospiza fortis
AAAAAAAATACAGTGAAATAGTGCTTAACTACTGCTCAAAACTAATGTTTCAATACTTTGAGGCCAGCTTAGATATTTCCTGTGAGGATATACCCACACTTCTCCATACTTCTCCATTTTTGTACAATATGTAGTTGTATGACTTTCTACCAAAGAAGTTTGTCAATGCAAAAAGTTAACATGAGGTCAAAGAAAGATTTAGACTAACTCCTAGATAAAAAAGAAAAGAAGAAAAAAAAATGACCAAAGGCTAGAAAGCAGAGATATAATGCTTCTGAATCAGAATGTCCCTAACCAGCAAATATTCTGGAGGCTTTAGAGTATTTCAAGAAGGTACCGTTCACATGGTTGCATTGCATTTCCTCACTTTTCCTTATCATTTGCTGTTGGGTATCTGGGGAAAAGGTGCTGGATTCTGAACAGATCTTTGGTCTGGTTAGATTTTACTGTTCGTGCATTCTTACCCAGTCAAGGTGGACAAGGTGATATAAAATTTAGACATTCCTTTATAGGGAAAAGTGATGGAAAATTTTTGGTTACACAACATTCAAGCAGTTGTTTCCTTGAATTAATTAGCATTAACTCAATGTATGATGTTGATTATGAGATGGAAAAGTAATAGGAAGCAAATACTTGTTCTTATTTTCCAGTAATTTATTGTTAATGGTATTTCTCAATATAATGTTAACCTTGGTCATTCACAAATCATGATACAGTGTTGAAGTTTGTTTATTATATGTAGCAACTATTAGGATAGTTTGTTTTAAATCTATTGCATAACTGTAAACTATGTTTCTTTAAGAAAATGAAATGCTTTTCACTGAAGCTTGCTCAGAAGTGCCGGTAAGAAAATGATTCCTTACAGTATGTCTTTTATTTGTCCCCAGTTCCTCAGTTTTGGAGTTGAAGATGATGGATTCTATATTTCTTCATTTGATTTCTGCTCTGAGATGCTCAGTCTTTTAGCTCATTTCTGTTCAAGGTACAGAGTGC
>NW_005062753.1:0-993 GCF_000277835.1 Geospiza fortis
TGCCTGGCTTGGTTGTCTCACATTTACTTTTGGGTGGAATGCACTCTTGAGTTGAGGAAAAGAGCCAGGTCCTAACCATTTCATTTGACTTCTCCTGAATTTGGAGTGGGGTGGAAATGTGGGGTCAGTCTTTCCTGTTCCATCCATGCATCATTATATCCTAATGATTGAAGTACATTTCACAAATAAAGGAACTTTTCCACAACTTTACTGTTGCTTATTTTAGTTCACTTATGGATGATGCTTTTGTTGTTTCAGTACACCAAATAAACTTTGGCTTGCATTGGATTAAAATATTAAATAGCCACTCATGGACTGTAATGTACAACAGGCTCTATGGAGGGTGGAGGAGCAGAGCAAACAGATGAGCTGGAGATCAGCCAGGGAACAATGTCCTGCTGGCTCTCCTTGTGGGACTACAGCAGAGCCCTGGGTTGACACCACAGTGAAAAGTAAATTACTTGAGTATGTAGCTTTGTACAAACAGCATTTCCAGGCAATACAGATTACACACAGGCCTAAACTACTGAGTGATGTGTGTGTACCTCAAAAATAACTGTACTTCAAAACGGGAATACGTCTGGAGGAAAAAAATGCTCCTCCTTTAGATATTAAAGTATCAGAGTACTTGCAACAATTTAACAGTCGTGGTTGTCATGGGCAACTGCAGCAATGTAGCTGAGGAAAAATACTTTGCATTTGTAGAAAGCCTTACTTTAAAGTATTTACAGGTGGTTTGTTTAGGTCTTGCATTGATGCATGAGTCAAGTGGACAGACACCAAAAATTCCATGACTGATCAGCCTGAGAATTCAGAGCATGTTATGGAGGGTGCAGTGTTAGATTATGAGATTACTGATCCTCTGCTCAAGCACCTCTGGAAATGTTGCCTTCTGCTAAAGATGGGTTGAAGACCCATCTTGGTCACTACCAGATGTTTGTACATCTGTGTCAAACTTTTCCCAGGAGTAGCTGTTGCAACCAAAAAAAAAAA
>NW_005062754.1:0-992 GCF_000277835.1 Geospiza fortis
AAAAAAAGAGATTTTTTTCTGATCTATTTATGGCCTCTCTTCTCTGCTTCTTCAATATTTCTCCCATTTGATAGAACTTACTACTTTTAATTCTCAAAGCCTGCTGACACTGTCACATTTTACTCACTGTCAGGATACTGACTTACTTGTCTGTTTAGACCATTATCCTAGCTACTGTTACCCACGTTATTAGCCTTGCATTGTCATATGTTATGCTTTGCAGGATCTTCTTATGCTTGACAAGAAAACAAATAATCTTTTTTCCTTGAACTACTACAACAAAGTCCCCTTTTCCCCTGTTAACCCTCCAAAACTAAAATGTTTAAACCTCTGAGAAACAGTTCCTAAGTGGAATAATAATCTTGATGTTGTCTCCTACAGGCATCCTGAAGGCCACTACCTACACATTCCACCTTCCCTCAAAGGCAGAAATGTCTTTCAGAAGTCTCATCTTCCTAACATCAATTATTAATGTCACCTTAAGGACAGATGGGATCAGTGTAGGTCCTCTGAAAAGAAAGTGTGTTAGAGCCTGCCCCTAAGGAGTTAAGTAGTGCTTGACAGTACTTTAAAACAGGCAACTTACATTTTCCCAGTGTAACACTTTTCCCAATTGTTCCCCCTAAACTAAGCATTCCACAGGGGAATATGATATAGCAGAGCAGGAGCAGGCCACCCAGGGGCCCTCTTGAACAACACTATCATGATATCCTCTTTGCTGACCAATACTCCCTTGAAGTATCCTGCCTGACAGCCTGTAACCACCTTTTCCCTGTTTTCTTCTTCTTTCCCCATCTTAAAAGGCTATTGATACTTACATTTATTGGCCTCTGCTGGTAGTATATAAAACAATGTTGTGGTTGTAGCTGATACTGCAGATGTCATCATTATTGTCAGTCTAACAAGAGATTCTAGTTTCAACACAAAATTACCACAAAGAAAAAGCAGAGTCCAATCTAAGCCTAAGAAACAATATTTTTGACTGTAGACAG
>NW_005062755.1:0-992 GCF_000277835.1 Geospiza fortis
GAAACTTCAGAGGGATGCAATTACTAGGTGGTTTAATTAGTCTTTAACCCTAAGGTCTTTACTTATAACTGCTATTAGTAAGCACTTTGTTTTAAAGTGTATTAAGTGACATCCATCAATTAGAGCTTGGGCTGTGGCCAGGCCCTAGCTCTACCTGGATGGGAAATTTGACACCAACACAGATGTTTTCTGCATCAAAACTAGATTTGAGTCGCTTTGGATTGGCAATCTGACCTTATTAATATGACAGCTGAACCTACTTTTAAAGTGAGCTTAGAGAATAATTATCCAGGCATGATTTTCCAATTCTCTACTGATCTGAGGTTTATCAGCTGCTGCAGACTCTGGGATGATGGTTCAGTGTTATAGTGCTTAGTAATTATATAATTTCACATGTGTTATTGATTGTGTGTATTATCTGATTAATTCTTAATTGCTGTCAGTTTCTTCTTCATTACATGCATTTTTGTGCTCTAATGTTTCCACATGCTAATAAATCAAAGAATGTTAGTAATGACAATGTATGTTGTTATCTTACCTATCTCTATACAATTTTGCAAAACAGAACTAATCAATATTTTGTTTTTCATATCAGGGCCTATTTTTCACTTCCAGGTCTCATTAGCACTCATTTTCCCCCTCATAAACTTTTTCCTTTGCATCAACAGGTGGAAGAACTACCTTGGCTATCAAGGCAACCTGTAGAAGGACTCACAGTTTTTATTGATGCCAGTCAAAAGACTTCTAAAGCCAGTCTTACTTGGCAGTACAAAGACAAATGGCTCAGTGAAATCCTTGAGGGACCAGGAGATTCTTTACAGGTTCTTGAGTTACGTGCTGTTATCAGTGTTTGAAAAATGGCCAAATGATCCCGTTGATATTGTTTCTAATTCTCTTTATGTAGTAGGTGTTGTCAAGCGCATGGAGCAAGCATTACTGAAGGAAATTCAAAACAGGTGGTTGTAGCAACTCTTTTTGCAACTATGGCAGTT
>NW_005062756.1:0-992 GCF_000277835.1 Geospiza fortis
TTTTTTTTTTTTGAAAACTTTATTGCTTCATAAATATCTTATGAATAAATACAGTAGTTTGATTTTGCAGGTGTGGAAAGTAAAATGCAAACATATTTTTTCACACGCTTAGCTGTTTGTGCCCTGCTAAAGTGCCTGTGTTAGGAGAGAGGTTTCTCTGTTTCACTGAGGGAGCACAATGCACTGCTCTGAGAATTAGTAGCGTGTAGTGCCACTGTATATCCAGAAACTCAGTCTCCCAGTTGCCTTTCCTAGTCCTTAAGCAAGTGCTCTGCCATCACAAAGGGAATCTCATCTACATCTCATCATTTCCAAATCTACCTCTCCTCTCTACATGAAGGCAGCACACTGGTGAAATCAGGAGCCCGCTGTTTTAAACACATAAGCACGATATCCCTCCTCTTCTGGCTTTTCTTGCTTTTTGCATTCTCTTCAAGAGACCGAGAGGTAAAGCAGGCTCTTGTTTAGACATATCACTTAGGTGCCTGGGCTACATGGGAACAATCCTGTCAGAAGTGACTTGTGAAGAATATGCACAGAATTAAGTTTGTGCTGCTGCTGACTTCAGGAGAGATCTTGGACTCTCTCACAGATGCTGAAACTGCTTATGACTCAGCTCTGGGTCAGAGCCAAGTACTCATCCACACTGCCCTGGTTTCCAGGGAAATGAAAGATTAACTCAGAGGCTAACTCTTTGAATTTATGAAGACACATCATCTAAAATAAAACTGAAGACAACTATAGTGAATCACTGCAGAGCTATATATCCTGACTTCTGGATGTTTTCTTTCCTCTTGAACAAATTGTACCTATTTAAGAGTACTAAAAATGGAAAAATGTAAATAGTTCCTAAAGAGAAAGAAGGTTTGAAATATTTCAGTTCTTGAAAGTATTTTTAATAGAGACAATATAAATGAATATGTTTAAGGTGTGGTTTTAAGTTGCTCAATTTAAATTTTAAATATATTTAAAGCCCCTTATTAAAAAAAAAA
>NW_005062757.1:0-992 GCF_000277835.1 Geospiza fortis
TTTTTTAGAGTAAAACAGGCGATAAGGCAATAGAAGTGTGGTCTTAAAGCTTCTTAATTGCTTAGTTGTATCTGAGGCAACATCAGTTGGAAGTTAGTGGTGCATATGTGTTCAGGAATCTTCAGACCTCACCAAAGAGATGAGCAGACTGTTTTGGGGAAAATGGTCTTTGGAGTTTCCGACAGCTGCAACAAGGAAACTACTGGAACATGCTTTGTTGAGTGATGTGCTTGGTCTGCAATATGGCTAGATAAGGAGAACAGTGTTTGAATAAAAGTGTGTTTCAGTGGTGCACAGAGGGGCATCTCTTTGCAGCAAGAACATGGAGAAGGTTGGAGGGAGCTTGGTCAAATCCTGTCCCCATGCTAGAATAAACTGCCTTGGATATCAATGAACATCTAAATACATTGAAGTACCAGAGCTAAGGTTGTCATGCATGTCATATACTGATTCAAGGAGGAAATGCCTGCACAAATACATCAGCAAGGTGTAAAGGCTCAACCTTTTTGTGTCCTTGTTAGTTGCTGAGAAAGCTTTCTGTGATGTGGTACACACAGTTGAAACTAATTCAGAATTTCTAAGTAAAAACCAACCATATGGCAAGAAAATACCTGTATCTAGTTGCTTGTACAATATGAACTTTGCTTTCTTTTTACGCTGAATTAGACTGAAAGTTTCAGCAAAAGAGTTTGTTGTTCTATTGTATCCAGAGTAGAACTGGATCTTTGATGAAGCTTTCAGACAGTAGCAGATATGAACCAGACTCTGCAAGGACCCAGTTATATTTGTCCTGCATTATTCTATGTATGTTATCTATCAATAGGTTTGAAATTGAATATTGCTGTCTAGTTACTTTTTGGTTTGTTTATTTTTTTTTCTTATCCTTTTTGCCTTCTGTTTAGTTTTGCAGCCAGTTATGGTGAAATTGATAGTTTCCATTAGCATTGCTTAATTACCCTTCACTGCTTCCTCTCCAACAACAACAACAACAA
>NW_005062758.1:0-992 GCF_000277835.1 Geospiza fortis
TTCTTGATTTTTTAAAAATTATTTTCTGATATTTTACCTAGCCATGATAGTTTTAAAGATTGTGATTCAAAGCTTTGATTCTCTGGGTAATTATGTACTTTTAGGCAAAGTGTAGTATTCTGCTCTAGAAGCACTTTGCATTTACTTTTCACTGAAGTGAATACAAATTGAAAGCCTCTGCATTTGATGTTTGCAAGCTGTTGATTATAGATTAGAGACAGAAAGGAGGAAATCTGTTTCCTAAACAATGAAACTCAGAGAACACCTATTCATGTATGGAAACAAAAAAGACATAAAGCTGGTAAGAGTAACCATCTTCCTTATGCAATTTGTAAGAAACATTTGCAGTCAGATAACATGAATAGATGAGGGGACAAGCCAATCGTCCTATGTTTAATTGTCTATGCTATAATGCAATAAATCTGTATTCCAAGGAAAGCTTTGGAATGAGATCACTGAATGTATTTCAGAGTTCTGAAATTATTATTGATTCAAGGATGTTTTTTTCTGAATTGTACATATGCAAAGCACAGTTCACACTGGAAAGAGCCCGAGTGTGATACAATAATCTGCAGAATGTCATTAATAACAGCATTTGAGGCCACCCTCCCTTAACTGAGAAGATGTGTCACATTTGCAGTCAGACTATTTATTATGCAGACAGCCATATTGCTTCCCTTTTTTAGCTGGATGAAGGGGACCTTCCCTTCCTGTTAGACATCTGGTGACAAATGCTGCTGTGATGTCATTCTTTATATCTCCATGTCACTGCACTTTGTATGCATTTGGCTTCACACCAAAGTATTAGAGCGGGCCTTTAAATCCAAAATCATCAACTGGGATGGGTATTTCCTAGAACAAGCACCAATGTGGATTGGCCTAATTTTTTGTTGAGTTCCTCTCCCAACCACGTACCTGTTTGAGGCATGTAGGTCATGGTAAATATGTATGGTATTGCCTTGGCATGAAAAGACAGGTGTGTGCTAAGGAAG
>NW_005062759.1:0-992 GCF_000277835.1 Geospiza fortis
GAAAGTTCCACCTGAACATGAGGAAAACTTCTTTACTGTGAAGCTGACCATGCAATGGAACAGGTTACCCAGAGGGGTTGAGGAGTGTCCTTCCCTGGAGATATCAAGAACAATCTGGATGCAATTCTGTGCCATGTACTTAAGATGACCCTGCATGAGCAGAGAGGTTGGATCAGATGCAACCCACAGGCCCACTGTGGTCCCTTCCAGCATTTCCCGTTCTGTGATTCTGTGAGTTACACCCATACTTTAAAAAATCAGACTGAGAAAACAAATTAAAGACATCAATAAAATTAAGCCACTACCAAAGCCCAATTTACGCAGAAATGTGAGTCATGAGACATTCTGACTCCAAGAATTCTTCATTACAAATACCTGGTTCTCATTAGAGCCCTTCAATTAAATTGCCTTTGCAGCATTGCTCGTGGTATGTGATATATGGCATGGAAATGCTAAGCAG
The DNA here is from genome assembly GCF_000277835.1 of Geospiza fortis. Lineage (NCBI taxonomy): Eukaryota > Metazoa > Chordata > Aves > Passeriformes > Thraupidae > Geospiza > Geospiza fortis. The sequence continues at coordinate 461 of NW_005062759.1, forward strand.
ATAGAGGTCTGTGGGGAAAGCATACCACAAACATCAAGACCTTTTCTGGCAATTTTCAACCACTGTCTAACCAATACTCCCAATGTATAGAGGTACATAAATATAAAAATGATAAATTGGAAAATATTATTTTTCACATGTAAATTTCAAGACAAGAAGACATGGAATATCAGCCTAAGAAAATCAATCTTCAGTTTTTAGAAGATTTATTTACTGTGCTGCACTCTCTGGTTTATGTGTAATTTGTGACTACTATGTTCATCCCGAGAAGAAAGAGAATTAGGAAATTATACAGTACAATGTAGGCCACAAAATACGTATTCCAAAGCAATGCAATTTAGATGAATTAGTAAATGTATATTCAGACAAGTGAGAAGAAAAGAAAGGCTCTTAAATTAAATGAATACATGAGTTTTCCATCCTTTTCCAACTTTTTTCTTTTTTGAAATATTTTTATTTGAGAAAATCCTGATAAAGGAAATATTTACATAAAAGTCTTTTTCAATCAATCAATCAGTCAGTCAATCAATCA
>NW_005062760.1:0-992 GCF_000277835.1 Geospiza fortis
TTTTTTATCCCAATTTTCGGGACTTTTTCCCCCAAATTCTCTCTGAATTTTTCACATTTTTTTCCCATTTCTCTCCCCATTTTTCCCCAATTTTCTCGATTTTTCTCCCAAAAATTTTCAACAATTTTCCCCCATTCCCGCCCCATTTTCGGGACTTTTTTATCCCAATTTTCGGGACTTTTTCCCCCAAATTCTCTCTGAATTTTTCACATTTTTTTCCCATTTCTCTCCCCATTTTTCCCCAATTTTCTCGATTTTTCTCCCAAAAATTTTCAACAATTTTCCCCCATTCCCGCCCCATTTTCGGGACTTTTTTATCCCAATTTTCGGGACTTTTCTCCCCACATTCCCCCTGAATTTTCCACCTTTTTTCCCCCAATTTCTCTGCTAATTTTTCCACATTTTCCGGATTTTTCTCCCAAATTTTTTCAACCATTTTCCCCCATTCTCACCCCATTTTCGGGACTTTTTTATCCCAATTTTCGGGACTTTTTTATCCCAATTTTCGGGACTTTTTTATCCCAATTTTCGGGACTTTTCTCCCCACATTCCCCCTGAATTTTCCACATTTTTTCCCCAATTTCTCTGCTAATTTTTCCACATTTTCCGGATTTTTCTCCCAAATTTTTTCAACCATTTTCCCCCATTCTCACCCCATTTTTGGGACTTTTTTATCCCAATTTTCGGGACTTTTCTCCCCACATTCCCCCTGAATTTTCTACTTTTTTTCCCATTTCCCTCCCCATTTTTCCCCAATTTTCCAGACTTTTCTCCCAAATTTTTTCCAACCATTTTCCCCCATTCTCATCCCATTTTTGGGACTTTCCTCCCCCCCCAATTTTTCCCAATTTTCTCCGATTTTTGGGACCTTTTTCCCCAATTTCCCTCCCAGTTTTCCCCATTTTTACCCAATTTTGTGTCGTTTCTCATCCATTTTTCCCTCCCAATTTTTTCCAATTTCCCTGCAAATTTTCCCCCAATTTTTCCCCATT
>NW_005062761.1:0-992 GCF_000277835.1 Geospiza fortis
ATGTTCATTAATAATGTTGAGCTGTAGAACAGTGTCACTTTCCAACAGTTAGTCTTTGTTTAAATAAGCCACACTATACAAAACAATTCTTAGTAACCAATTCCCTACCTGTGATTACTACACAAACTAAGCAATCATTCAAACAAAAATATTTCAAATAAATTATATTGTACTTCTCTTGCAGAAAGTTAAAAAAATTAGGTATTTTGAAGCCAGAATCTTAAAAAATCCTTCTCTAACACAATGCTAAAACCCATTACTTCAGCTAAGATAATGCATTTACCTATTGAAAAAAAAATCTGCTTTTCTTGGAACAAGATAATTATGTGAGACTGAACAATGTGCATACATTCACGTGCATTTACTTCCTGTCTTTGTAATTATCTGTTAGAACATGTTTCTTAAAGAATGCAATTAATCAATACTTCTGCAGTGACCATCAAGGAAAGGAAATCCAATAGGTCCAAGGAAGCAATTTAAGAGCAATATTTTTTCCCAATCAATCACTCTCACTTCAGCTCACTCACACAGCCCAGTCAAGCTACCTTTTGGAGGCTCCTGAGCAATGTTTGGCTCTGGAATGCCCTCTAGAGTTGGCTGTTCAGTCATCATTTCCATGTTGGGCACTGCAGTCATCATCTGATGGAATGGAAACGAGTAAAATGCTTGAGCTTGCTGAAGATATGCGTAGTATCTTAGAGAGGAAGAAAGAAAGAAAGAATTTATCAACAATTTAGAAACTTACCGATGTACCAAACAGAATGTAAACGTCAAACTTTATCAAGGCTGGCATGTACTGCACTTACATTCTCTGATGACTCTGTTAACAAGGCACTAAATTATCCACAACATCAAAGCAGTCTGGCTGCTCAGCTGGTATCAGTTAACCCCAACATTAACAGCACAGTTCTCTTGTAATTGCTATGATGTGGAATTAGGAATTAACACAGCATTTGTAAGGGAAGAATAGAGCTTTTATCTTTTTTTTTTTT
>NW_005062762.1:0-992 GCF_000277835.1 Geospiza fortis
AAAAAAAAAAATCTGGTGGAAATGTTAATCTTGATCTCTGCCTGCCAACAAAAACTTGTAGGCTGACTGGTACAAGTTTAGGACATTTCCCATATGCCTACTAAAATTAATGGCAAAAGCTCTTCTACAAGCACATTCACCATAGTTTTTTGATGGGAGGTGTGATTTCAAACCATATTGTATTTAATCTCAAAATTAATTAAATAATTAACATTTACATTATTACATTTACATTTAAAATTAATTCATTAACATTTACATCATAGAAAAAAAGAAAACTTTACTTTTAAAAGAGCCACTGCTCTCTTCTGTCTGAGCTGTAGGTGAGCGGTTTGCTATCATCTCTGTGATATGGGAAAACACCTTCTCCCATAGGAACTGGAGTAATATGGCTTTATACACTAAGAATTGTCCTTCAAAGCTGCATCTTCTCTTCCTGAGTCTGAAAACAACTGTGGTGTTACAAATTGCAGCCAGAGGGACACGGTCTCCAAGCCTTTGGTTCCCTGCAGCCATGTCCAGTGTGAATCCAGGACAAGATCATGGTACTTGGGATTACTTACATGGTGATTGCTAGAAAGCTTTACAGAAGTCAGGAAAAGAATCACCAGTGTTGAGTGAAAACAATTTTGAATCAGTGTTGTGCTACAGCATCAAGATGTTCCAGATGGATTGTAATGACCAAAATTGCAGCTGTTCTGACTGTCAGCTGTACTGGAAACCTATGCTGAGTCTGATTTGTAGATTTTTCTTCTTCACCCCCACCTTATTTTCATCATGTCCTTTTAATCGTGTTCTCAAAGATCTCCATGTGAGTTTGGTTCCTTTGGAACGGAGCCCTGAACATAAAATTATCTAAAGCAATCTTTCTTTTATTCTAATACTGACATTCATAATCCTCTAAGGACTTAGAAGAAATAGAAGGAATAATATCAATTATGGGAAAAAGGCTTTCATAAACTGAAAAGGCGTTTTGATCTATTTAAAAAAAA
>NW_005062763.1:0-992 GCF_000277835.1 Geospiza fortis
AAAAAAAAAGTGTTAAAATGTTTATACTCAATAACAGTAAGTTTTCACTGTTTCTTGTATACACATAACACCCCATGAAACTGGATGGACCTAAAGTGACTTGCTTTGTATTATTTTCTATCCTTGGACTCCTTAAAACCTGGCAAATGTAATAATTCCAGTTTTTCATGTGATTCCACAGGTTGTGAGCAGCTTGAACCTGCATCTCTCATGGGCTCTCCAGTACATGCACAAGCAGAATAGTCACAGACAATTCTCTCTGCATTCCCTGCAATGCTGACAGCAACTCAGATGCCTACTCTCCATCTGATCACTGGGGTTTGTTTACATAACATCTAAAACACTCTTTTCCAAACTTTCTTGAAAATGATTAATGCACACAGGAGTGATGAGGCAAGACTGGTAGAAAATGTAAGTAAAATACATGGAGCAGATAGGGCCTTATAAAGAGAGATGTGTTTTGCCCCATTTAAAAGAACACTTAAAGATAAGTAATTGTTCCACTATGATTAATTCAGTGAATTAATGTATTTCGTTTCCCTACCCTTCTCTCTTCCCAAAGGGAGGTTTACTTACATTCCTTTCTTTGGAGTGCAAACCATTATTTAGCTGTGTAAAACAGTTACAGTTGTTTCTGTTATATTATATTCCTCTGGTTGGAAACCCAGACTGTTAACTCAGTTATTGTGATAAAGAACATGCCTGTTTTCTTCTGCAAATAAGAAAAGATAGTAGCTCTATGGATAAGCCTCAATTTGATTACAAAATTGGAACTGTTAGGATATAAAAATACTCTTCAATAGTCCATGACTCATGCTGTGAAGACTCATATGCAGGCACAGTCCATCCATTAATCCATTGCATAAAAGCAGATTAAAGCAAGAGATAAGACAGAATGCTGTCTAATTCTTCAGATTTTATTCCTTGAACAAAAATGCCAACATAACAACCTTTTAAGATGCTGCAAGTAAGGACAATATGCATTTACCAGA
>NW_005062764.1:0-992 GCF_000277835.1 Geospiza fortis
TGCTCCCAGGCTCTTCCTCTCCTTCTCTGGCCCTCCCTGCTCCGTGTCCTAGTGAGGCTCCGAGCCACAGACACCTCTTGTCCCCACAGCTGTTCCTCAATGCCAAGTGCAACATGATCCGGGACAAGCAAGTCCTAGAGAAGCAGATGATCCTCAAGGAACTGGTGGAGGAGGAGAAACGCCTGGATAAGATGATGGAAATGGAGCGGGAGAAGGGCATGGAGGTCCAGGAGGAGCTGGAGCGCCAGAGGAAGCAGGAGCTGATGAGGTGAGCAGGAGGTTCCCTCTTCCCCTTGGAGGCATTCGGCCCATTCCAACCACACCAAGCCCTGTCCATGCCAGCGTTCCCATGATGGGGAGCAGGATGGAGCCACAGGAAACCCTTCTGCTCTTGTATTCCCAGAGCCCGGCAGGGCATTGTGAAACAGATGGAGCAGAATGCAGAGGAGAGGGCATTGAGGGCTGAGGAGCTGTACCAGGAGGGCCAGAGGCAGCTGGAGCGACTGGAGCAGATGAAGAGGGAGGATCGGAAGGTGGGAGCAGGGAACAGGGGGGTGCAGGGATGTTTCCACCTGGCTGGAAAGGGATTGGCAGAGCTGGATCAGCCACACTCAGGGAGTGGGGACAGCAGCCAGCAGGATCAGAGCTCTGGTCCCTTGGGGACATTGTGACATCCCAGGGAGGTGGCCCAAAGCCTGCCTGCCCTGAGTGATGAGGATGGAAGAGCGCTCGACTTGGTGGTCTCCAACACTGCATGGCATTTCCAGGCCTGGGAGCAGAAACAGGAGCAACGAAAGCAAATCCATGCTGATATTAAACATTTCAATGTGGAAAGCCAGAGGCTGAAAGATCAACAGCGGGAGCAGGAGAGGTTGGAGGATGAACGGGTGCTGGAGCAGCAGCGGCAGAAGGCTGTAAGAGCAGTGGGCTCCTGGTGGGGTGGGCAGGGGCTGCAAGAGCTGTCCTCAGGCTCTGTCCCACCCTGGGGCTCT
>NW_005062765.1:0-991 GCF_000277835.1 Geospiza fortis
ACATTAACATTAACATTAACATTAACAACAAAACAAAACAACAACGACAACAACAATAACAATAATAGTAATAATAATAACAACACCCCTCTCCATCTCAAAGTCACCTCCCTCCATCCCAAAGTCAGCCCCTCCAGGTCCCCCTCCCTGGGCACTCCCAGACATCCCAGGGATCCTGGGGCAGTCTCTGGGTGGGTTCCATGGGGGTTCCTGGATCCTGGAAGGTCTCCATGGGACCCTCTCTAGGACCCCCCAGGAAATTCCAGGACCCCCCCTTGGACCTCTCAGGACCTCTGAAACCCCTGGGACCCCCACGGTAACCGCTCTCCAGACCCCTCCAGGACATCCTGGGATGCCTTAGGACCTTCCAGGACCCTCACAGGAAGCCCAGGGATGTTGAGGGATTGCTCCCAGACAAAAAGAGGGACAGCTCTGGCTGGCCTTGGCCTCCCGGGCTGTCCCCAAGGCATTTTGAGTGACACCCTTGCCAGAAAAGAGCCATCCTTCGCAGACAGCACAGCACCCCTGGCTGAAAGTGGGATTTGGCCGAAGCAAGGAAGAGGAGGAAACAGGGATTTGTTCCATTCAGACAGTAGTTCTAATTCCCCCTTCCATTTCTTTGTGGAAAGAGGAAAATGCCCTCCTTTTTTTCAAATTTGACTGCTTTCAGACCCGACTTTTGTAACAGAACATGAGCTGATTGGTCCTGCTGGATCTCCATGACAGTTCCTCTGTCATAAACATGTAACCAATGCACAGGGGAATGCCAACCCCCCAGAGGAACTTGGAGCACTGCAAAACCATGAATCATTTGGATTTTTCTCTCTCCAGCCCCCTCCCAAGCCATCCTTTAAAGGAGATGTGAGAGTTTTAGCATGGGCAGTGCTGGCCAGGTGATGCTTGGCCTCTCCTGGGAAGGGCAGCTCTCTTCTCTGGGACAGCCTCAGCATCAATCCTGCCACCTTGGCACAGCCTCAGCATCAATCCTGAC
>NW_005062766.1:0-991 GCF_000277835.1 Geospiza fortis
GGGACAAAATTCCCTGAGAGAAAGAAAGAAGAGGAAAAATCCTAACCTTCTGACAGACTTTAAAGCAATTTTTAATCATGGCACAGTCACACAGAAACAGCTTGAGATTAGGCTGGGTAGTTCTGAGGAGGGACCCTGGACTGAGCAATGTCTAGGCTTTTGTATCCTCACAGTCTATGCACACAATAGTGTGGGGCTTTCCTATTGAGCCATCAGCTCCCTCCCACCACATGTCTGCGGGGCAGGTCACCTGGCTGGTGCCAAAGCCCTCCAAAGCCCTTTGTTATGCAAGCACTTGACAGCTCATTTCTGGGGATCCCACCATTTCCTCCCACCCAAAGCAAAATCTGCAGCTTGCACTGCACTACAGCAGCTCACTGAGCTACCCCCACTAGGCGTATTCTTGAACATGTCCCATGTGCCTTTTACTCCAGAATGGGACACCCTTGCCTAGCCTTCTATGTCAAGGTGAAATAATTTCTGTGTTAGGGAGAAAATTACAAGACTAAATATTGTTCAGCAGAGCAGAGAGTAATAGTATAAAACTATTTTACGTAAGGTGTAAGTCAAATGTAAGCGTTCTGATAGCAAGGCACTGGTAACATATAAGAGCTAACCCAACACAAATTCACAGTGCTTTATAAACCTTCACAGTCTTGCAACACTGGCATTACTCTCTACTGGCATTAAGATATTACAAGGCCAGTGCCAGAGAAAATTCCAACATTCACAGAAAGAGAGATTAGCCCTCTTTTAGAGAACAAAAAACCAGAATACACAGATACCTAGCCCAAAGTCATCTGTCAGCATAGCCAAGACAGCAACCGTCCCAGCTACCTCCCTGTCTTATGCTTAAATCTCTTGACTGATATCCTCTTCTGCTGACTCTATTGATTTTGCATGGCCTGTTTTTTGCTAGTGGTAGGGGTACAGAGGTGTCTCCTGAGAGAAGCTACTGGAAGCTTGTTCCGTGTCTGGCAGAGCCAATCCC
>NW_005062767.1:0-991 GCF_000277835.1 Geospiza fortis
GGGACATGGGGACATGGGGACAATGACTTGGGGACATGGGGACACTGACAGGGACACTGGGACAGGGACACCCAGACAGTGACACACGGCCCGGCATGGTGAAACCAAACTCCTGCTCGTACCTGGGGACATGGGGACACCTTGGGGACATGGGGACAGGGACATGGGGACAATGACAGGGACACACGGCCCGGCATGGTGAAACCAAACTCCTGCTCGTACCTGGGGACATGGGGACACCTTGGGGACATGGGGACAGGGACATGGGGACAATGACAGGGACACACGGCCCGGCATGGTGAAACCAAACTCCTGCTCGTACCTGGGGACATGGGGACACCTTGGGGACATGGGGACAGGGACATGGGGACAATGACACTGGGACACACAGCCCGGCATGGTGAAACCAAACTCCTGCTGGTACCTGGGGACAGGGACAGGGACAGTGACATGGGGACAATGACAGGGACACACGGCCCGGCATGGTGAAACCAAACTCCTGCTCGTACCTGGGGACATGGGGACACCTTGGGGACATGGGGACAGTGACAGTGACATGGGGACATGGGGACAGTGACAGTGACACCGGGACATGGGGACAGTGACACTGGGACACACGGCCCGGCATGGTGAAACCAAACTCCTGCTCGTACCTGGGGACATGGGGACACCTTGGGGACATGGGGACAGTGACAGTGACATGGGGACATGGGGACAGTGACAGTGACACCGGGACATGGGGGCATGGTGACAGACTGCCTGGGCCGATTCAGCCCTCTGGTTATTGCCCACTGCCGGTACTCCAGGCTGGCAGCGATGAGATTGAAACGAGGAGTGTCAGGGCAATCAGAAAGGACTTCAGGGCGCTGCGTCAGGTAGGGGACAGGGCAGGAGCTCAGGCAGTGCTCTGCTCAGTCCCTTTGGCAGCGGAGGAAAATGATGAAAGACACAGGAGAATCCGCATCACCAACAAGTGGCTTAAGGGTTGGTG
>NW_005062768.1:0-991 GCF_000277835.1 Geospiza fortis
AGGGCTGCTTCCAGTGGTGCTGTACCACAGCTCTGCACAGCCACACCTGGTTCGCATCTTCCTTCCCATCACACTGAGCACGTGAGTGAATGAAATCTTATGATTTGAGTTTACAAAGGTGGTTAGGGATGCAGTGATTTCCTGAAAACTTCTTTCTGGGGTGCGAAACACAGAGTGTGACACAAGATATAGCTAAATAGTAGCTAATTTTCAAATAAAACACACTGCAGTTGGGCAATAGCTGAAAAATGAAATACGATCTTATCAAAGTCTGAACCTTGTAAGGACACTGAGCCCAGTAAAAAACTTCATCTGGCTGGTATGAGATACTAAAATTTCCTGATAGCGACCCAAAAGGAATTGTAATCAGGGTGGAAAAAAGGGCAGTAAAATGTTTGTCTTGGCCTGATCTTCTTTCTGTGATCTTCTTTCCAAGCTGACATATTGGAAGCAACAAAAGTGACAATATTTCAGAGCACACTCCTCTCTGAAAAGCAGAGAGCTCCAGAACAAGTAATATTGTCTCTTCTTGACAATGAAAGGCTGATTTATTCTTGCTCCATTATAATAAAAGGCATCACATATTTTGTGACATATTGAAATCAGTGGGGGACCTTTACCTTTTACCAGTGGGGCAATTTCACTTCTCCATAGCCTTGTTCAGATGCACCTGAGATTTTTAGACTTTCTAACACAAAGTCTAACCTGCATTTCATAGGCAATGCAAAAGTGACTGCAGGAAGTTTGGATGTGGCTTTGGAGAGGACTGGATGTAATTCCACAGCTGTTATTGCACCACCAAACACAGCTCTTTCCTGCAAAAGAGGCAATCCTGTGTATTTGATAACAGGGAGTGGTGTACATGGTGAAAAGAATTAACAAAACAGGTGCCTAAAATCTGGTTTGGGCTTTTTTTTTCAGACTTGTGGCCTGTCAGGAGGCTAAAGATGAGCATCAAACAGGCATCAGCTGATGCTTTATTCACTTCTTG
>NW_005062769.1:0-991 GCF_000277835.1 Geospiza fortis
TTTTTTTTTTCCCCTTATGAAGTTTCAGCCGAGTTTAATGCCTGAGGGCCTCACAGCACGATTACACAATAGACTTTTGCCACAGTTATTCTGTTTGGAGACATCATCCTTGACAACATTAGCTAGTAACACTTTTCAGCCAAAACTTTGCTGGCCATTGGAACTTATGTCACAAGTGTGATCTACGGAAAACTAATTTCTTATTGTAATATACAATGGTATTACAATGTGCAGTAAAGACATAATCTTATATGAAGCAATAGACCAAACTCTTTCAAGCCTGATAAGGTATTTTTTAAAGATCTGTAATGTTGAGAGGAGGAGCAACTAAATAGCATTTAAATGTGCTCTGCTCCTTAGTATGCCAATAATATTAAATATTACTACTCTGGGAACACAACTTTATGTACCTACATCACTGTCTCAATCCTGTGAGTGCATTTAAGGATGTGGTATCACATTGTCCAGATTTCTGGAGCACATACCTCTGCAGTGCTACATGCATGATGTTGTTTCATAAAACACACTGTAAATTTTTTCTTGTTCTCAGCAGGCCTGCTTATACCTGCAGGCTGCAAACAAGGATTCTGGGGAAGAAAAACAATGCACAAGTCCTTTAGCAGCATTAAAGAGATTTGGAAGAGTTTTTGGGGGCAGGAAAACCACACAGAAAATGTTGTGTTACTGGCATGGGCATCTTCTGCATAAGACAAGGGGTAAATATGTATTTTAGGCCTCCACTCCAAAAGGCATAAGTGCCACATGTGCCCAGTGTTTCCCTTTGATTTGTTTTAGATCTTTAGAAATTCTTAGCCACTGGACTCAGTGATTTAATGAGCTTTGAGACTGTCTGAAACTGGGCTTTCACATCTGTGGTACATCCTTTTCTATCTGCAGTCGTGTTGTCACACAAGTTGGCTGGCAACTTGTCCTTAGCTCTTTGTGGAAGATATTTTCCTATGTAATCTACTTGTGACGGTGGTCACAAGGG
>NW_005062770.1:0-991 GCF_000277835.1 Geospiza fortis
TTCCAATCCAAACCATTCTGTGATTCATTGATTGTTGTATGGCATGGTGCAGGGATAACTTGGTCTGGGATTCATAGTGGAAGACGGGGAAATCTTCAAATTTCTGAAAAAGAGATAAAGACAGCAAGACCTCTTGCTGCTGGCCTTCTGACAGGTACCAATTGCAGTGCATCATTTCTTTCCTCTCTCATCTTTCGTCCCACATGAAGTGAAATGAATGGCAAAGATGCAATTTCTCAGGCATGAAACCTTGTGGACCATGTTCTATAGGGTAAAAACAAACAAAAACACAAATGAAAAGTGTGAGCTATTTGCTTTCTGGGAAATTTCTTGCTTTTGCATCAAAGCTTCAGCTGGGAAATTCAGGTGTAGTTCAAAAGTGGAAAAATAATTTCCTCAGAGGGGTATCTGCCAGAAGATGGGAAACTAGTAAATGAAAACTGTTAATATTTATGTGAACATCAGCTCCAAAAGCTAATGGAGGGGGATCAGTATTCTTTCTCTGGAAAATAGGGATTAAATCTGTCTCTGTCATCCAGTTTCAGCTGTGGTTCTGGTGCATTTATTCATTGCTTTATATTCTCAGAAAAACTTACACTTCCAAGTTGTGTTTTCCCACCACAGAGGGACAGGCAGTGGAAACGGAGTAGGACAGGTGGTGCTGTCTTTTGGGAAGGCAAGGACAGAAAAGATCTTGCTGGTGCTTAAGGTGTGCTGTTGTGACATTGGGGTTTTGTAAAGCAAAGCCTGGGAATGCAATATGTGTGATCTGTTCCACCAGGTATTTCTTGGACCATAGAGTGGATTTAGCTGAATTCCTCTGGAGGGAATTACAGTTTCTCTCTCCCAGTATAACTGATACTCGTGTACTGAAAATAAGTCTTCCTCCCTTTCAAGGACAGCTGCAGTAAAGAGAGCTTAGGGATGAATTTACTCTTCTATCTCCTCCAGTGCTGCTCCACAGCAAGAGAGGGTGGAAGGGTTTTGTTTT
>NW_005062771.1:0-991 GCF_000277835.1 Geospiza fortis
AATGATTTCTGCAATTAAAAAAATATGTCACAGTGAGAGTCGTACTTGTATTTGTAGTGATTTTGTCTCTTTACTTGCTTAATTGTGCAGGTTTAAACAGGATTGCACAGAGATTAAGTGTGTACCTTTGGTGTTACAGATCACTTCACAATCACCAAAGAAACACACAGCACCACAAGGAGTCATTCCCAACTGACTTAATTGTCTGGATGTATCCCACCTTCAGAATTTCATCCAAAGTCCAAGCAGTTCCAAACAGATAAATAATGGGGTTGGAAGTCTGTAGCATACCAGATTCTCCATCCAGCTAAATTATCAGTACAGCAGTTCTTTAGATTGTCCCCTTCCCAGAGCTATCAGAGCAAGTCTTGTACTTGCAGATGGACCTTTAAAATGCTACATACTGAGGCAGTCCCATCATACTTTTTTTTCTTCACAGACACATCATCAAGATGTAATTTCACACAGATGTTATTTCACATGAAACCAATAGTTTTTCAACAGCTTTTAGCTGTTCTTTCCTCAGCTCCCAAAGATCTAAACCATGCACTTTTTACAGAGCAGTGGGACATCATGCAACCACAGATACTATCGATGATAGCTCTTATTGTGCAGTCAAAAGTTAGAAACTAACCATTTCTTTCCAGAGTTTTCTGGTTACAAAAGTAACTCAGCAGCTACATGCCAGTCACCTCTCGACTACCTGTGTCAGGCTGTATTAATCTTTCAGTAAGGCACAATTTACCCATGACTCAAATACTTTTATACGAAAAGTAACTGAGTTAGAACAAATCAGTTGGCTTGCATGTAACTGTGGCTTCTCAGGCTGACTGCAAGTTGTGTATCACTGAGGCCCACAGGTGATTGTGCACAGGTGTGTGTGCAACTATGCAATTAATTCTACATGCATCTGAACTACTATACTAAATTCAAAAAGAGTAATACTGTTACATACAAGGCTCTTTCCTTCAGGTCCTTCCCATAGAGGTTG
>NW_005062772.1:0-991 GCF_000277835.1 Geospiza fortis
TTACCTGTCTAAATAGTTAACAATATTAGGGTGCTCATTGTCCCTTACAATTAGGAGTTCATTGACAATTAGTTCCTTTTGGGGCTATTTTTGGAGACTCACTTGCTTCACGGCCACCTAAAATGACATTGAAAACCATCAACCTGAGAAGTCTGTCAGAATGATCCTGGACTGAGCGTTTCTGGAGTAACAGAGCCCAGCTATGCCAAACTGCTGTGTGATTACACATCAGAGCTTAGGCACTGACATGACAACAGCCCATGTCTCTGCCAGCTCAGGTGCTGGTTAGGACACATGGCCATAGACATTTTGGCTTGTCAGCTTGGTAAAAATGGTCTCTTAGGCTATCAACCCTAGAGCTCTAACAACACCCTGCACCTAAATTCTTTTCCAATGTCCTGAGTTTATCACCACTATTACGATCCACACATGGTTTGCAAGCACAAAGCAGTTTTGTTCTTGTGAAACTATCACAAAATGTCTGGGAATCTTTCAGGAATTCTGTGCAGTTAGCTCATTTTCTCAAATGCAACTGTTGCTCTTCTTGATGGCAAAACGAAGCAAACACAGACAGACATTACAGATAAAATGCCATCCTAAAAGGATCACTAAGGTTATCCCCCAAAAACAAGAATCCTACCACTTCATAATTTGTTGAATTTTGATTTTGCAACTCTAAAGAACATTCTTGAACAGTTTAGATTTGCAGCTGTTTCCTGGCTTAAAAAAGAAATTATCCACTCCATGGCATTTTATGGATATGCCCTGAGTCCATTGTAGACTTCTATCTAAGCACAGTTACAAAGCATGGTACTCCAAGGGGATTAGAAGCTACCAGGAAGAATCAGATGTATTTGCTGTCAGACAGATAGGAGCTTTCAGAAATCTTAAGCTATAGCCCCAAAGAGCTGTCCAAAATGGATCGGGCAGGATGATGCTAGTCTGTGATTTGTAGGAACAGCCTTTACAAAAAAGAATTTTCTCCTGGAAA
>NW_005062773.1:0-991 GCF_000277835.1 Geospiza fortis
TTTGGAGACTGGTCTGGGCAGAGATTTCTTCATCCAGTGACTCTCTGGGAGCCCTCTGTGACTGCCTGCCTGCCTTTTTAATGGGGAAAAACTCATCTAATGCTTCCCTGGATCACTCTGTTCATTCTTCTCGTGTATTACAGTGCCTAAAGCAATTTAATAGGGAACACAGTTTGAGATTTTTCTCTTTTTTTTGGTATAATTCGCCATGATAATTGCTTTAGAGCTTTACAGATGACAAACATGTCTGGTTGTAAGCGCACACCTGGCTTAGCTACTTGGGCTTGATCTTGGAGGTCTTCTGCACCCTGAATTTTCTGTGATTGTAACAGGGATGCAGACACTTTCTGATGTGTATCCCTGGTGTTTGGGATGGAGCAGGGCATGCTGATGATGCTCAGCTGTGATGCTGGGCAGGGTTAATGCAAATCCCCTCACAAGAAGCACCTGGGCAGCATTTCCTCCAAGGGAGGCAGCATTTCAGGAGCCTGGAGGCACTTCTAGAAGCAGGGATGCAAAGGTTTCATTGGAGAGGGCAGTTTGAGCCCATGCAAGGTAATATTTTCAGTTTACATGGTTTGCTGTCCAGCTTTTTCATCAGAACTGTTGTTTTCTGCTATAAAAACAGTAGGTTTGTGTGCAGCCTTTAATTTTGTCATGCAGCCTGCTAAGGTGATGCTGCTCAAGCTGCTCTGAGCCTTTTCTGGACCTCCTGTAGATCCTACCAGAGGGAAAGGCAGCAGGATGTGATCCTCCCCCTCTTTTAGGCTCCCTGATAAACTGGGAAATGGCCAGTCCTGAAATGATCTGTAAATATTCTGCTCGTGCAGATAAAGGGAGCAAATTGTCCTGAGATATTCATCTTATGGTGTGGATAAAGGGAGAATGGGTTGGGCAAGAAGGATTATCTGGAATCTGTGTTCTGTGCCTTTCCTTGGAGTGCACAGGATGAGTGGAGCTCAGAGCAGCCTGCTCTGGTGGGAGCTGTCCC
>NW_005062774.1:0-991 GCF_000277835.1 Geospiza fortis
TTTTTTTTTTTGAAAACACACCATCAACATGTCTACACACAGATGAAAAAAGAAATAACGTTTTTAAGTAGGCACTGATGAAATCCCCTGCTGGCCCTGCTATTCCAGGGATCTTCCAACAATTTGATGGGGCAATATCCTGGTACATGAACCCACTATTTGCAATGGCTAAAGACAATTTCCTCTCATCAATCTATTGCAGCTTCCAGCCTATAAATCTTGTCACCTCGTGTGACTTCTGGACCACCTTGTCTTTGATACTTTGACCAAAGTGCAATTGCTCTCTCCCTGCTGCATTCCCTCCCATTTGGGCTGCTGCTGGTTCAGTATTCCACACAAATTCCACTTTTCTCAAGGTATTTCCTGTGCTGGGAGTCCAAATCATCATAGCAATAAAACCAGCCAGAGCTCTTTGCCACAGCATAGAGGTTGGGAAGTTTCAGAGCTACAGCTCAGTCAATGACAAATGCAATTGCTGAGTATGATTTTTGTAGCTGGAGCCAACAAGGCCAATAAGATTTACATGATGGTTTAAATTTCTGAATCTGTGCTGGAAATGTGTTTCCATAATCCAAATGAGTTTTTTCTGACTACCTAACAGGGTTTACATCAGGCAGAGTTGTAACATTCATCTTCTAATTGTTTTGCAGACAAGAATAAAAAGTGGAAAAAAAGTGCATTGGAACAAAATTCCTGGAAATATACCAAGAACTGCAGCAAAACTGTCATTCATCTTCACATCTACAAGGAGTGAAAAAAGTAAAGCTTTGAACCTCCTCCAGCCACCAAATGAATCTCATTGACAATCTCCCTGCATCCTCCACGCAGCTCTCTGCAGCTCCAATCTCCACACGAACATTCCCTTGGTTGTTTTCATTTCAGCTCTGCCTTGGCTCTGGGACTGCTCCACTGCTCAGCTCAAAAGGCTGAGCTTAAGTGTGGGAGGTTCTTTTTCAAAGAATTATGTCTACACCTTCTCCTTAAAAAAAAA
>NW_005062775.1:0-991 GCF_000277835.1 Geospiza fortis
AAAAGGAACAGTTCTAGCCAGAGCCTACCTCCTACTGGACATGATAACCACACCAGCTGCTCTAATGGTGATTTGGACAGAGATTACAGGCCCAAACAGCCCCGTTATAAAGTGTGCTTTGTCATGTAAAGGGAGAAAGAGATGTCTTTCAGGATTATTAGATACAGAAGCTGACATCACCATAATTTCCCACTCTGTTAGGCTAAAAAAATGGCCCCTGGTTCCAGCTGCTGCGGTAATTTTTGGCATTGGGTGAGCCACTACCAGCTTCTGGGGTCAAGGTACCATCTGCATGGAAGGTCCTGAGGGGACACTTGCCACAGTTGGATCATATGTCACCCAGGCACCAATAACACTTTGGGGAAGAGACCTCTTGTCCCAACGGGGAACAAGGCTAGAGACACTATCAACACCTCAGCATTTCTAAATGGGGCCACTGAGAAGCACACCAATTTCAGTTAACCCGGAAGATCAACGGCCCCATATGGGTGGATCCGTGGCACATCCCAGGCAGAAAGTTAAAGGCCCTGCAGTCCCTTGTGCAGGAGCAGCTGTCTCTGGGCCACATTGTACCATCTACTAGCCCATGGAATGCACCTGTCTTTGTCATACAAAAGCCTGGCAAAGACAAGAGGCGGCTCCTGCAGGACCTCAGGAAAATCAATGAGGTCATCAAAGACATGGGTCCCCGCCAGCCCGGCCTGCCCTCAGCCTCCATGATACCTCGAGATTGGCAGATGGTTGTTATAGATCTCAATGACTGGTTTTTTTGGCGTCCCCTTGCACCCCAGTGACACTCCCTGGTTTGCCTTTTCCGCGCCTAAATCAACAAGCACCTTTACAGAGGTACCAGTGGACCGCATTGCCTCAAGGAATGAAGAAAAGCTCAACTAATTGTCAATGGCTTGGAGCCCAAATTCTCTGGCCCATCCGGAAATGACATCCTACCACTATCCCTTTTCATTACATGGACCATATATTAGTTTGTGCA
>NW_005062776.1:0-991 GCF_000277835.1 Geospiza fortis
AAAAAAAAATGGCAGAGTTCATCAGGGCAAACTTGTGTAAGATTGTGTAAGCTACACAGATACAACTTGGTACCTGAAAGCAACACCATTTTCTGGTTTTTACATTAGCTCCAGAAACAACTATGAAAAATTCTGGAATTCAGTTCCTTAGTTAGCAATTGCATTCTATTCAATAAACAGAGAGGACTATATATTGGGTCTTTTCATATCTCATCTGCAGACATGATAAACATAAAAACTCCTTTTTGTTAGCAAACCAAGAACACTGCAGAGGAAGGCTATAGACTGAATACTCCAGAATCCTTTTACAAATACCTTTTAATTGACTTTGGACATTGCTACATGGCATTTACAGAACTAGTATTATAAAATCCTGAGTCTCAATTGAATGTTGCTGGTAGCGTATTCTGATTTTTAGAGAAAAAAAGTATTCAGTGAATGAGCTCAACCTCCAGAATATAGAATCACATAAGCATTTAATAACTACAGTGTAACTGCATGATGACTTAGGCATGGATTCAGCTCTCCTAGCTGTAGTCATGAACTTAGTCTAAAAACTAAGTTGCCAGCTACAGGCCATGGACAGTCACAAGCATTTTCATAGGAAAGTCCTTCCAGGCTACATGCCCATTCTCAGAGGGAGAGTGTAACTTCCTAAAGGAGGGAATTGCCCTCCATTGACTGTGAAAGAGGTTTTGATAACTGACACATGAGGTGCCAAGGACACGGCCAAAAGCAGGAGGGATTATTTTGATCTCATGGCACATGAGGCCATGAGGCTTACTGTCCTTTTGTTTTCTGAAAGCCTGCAGCTCCACCACAGGGAGGAGAGCTTTGCCTTACCCTGAAATCTGCCTATGGACACTTCTGATCAAGACAAGATTTCACCTTCCTTGAAAGCAAGTGACCACACTCTGCTGGAGAAATGCTAACTGGAGTTAGCCTCCTCTCATAGAACCTTTATTCTTCCTTATTTAGTTTCTCACATAAC
>NW_005062777.1:0-990 GCF_000277835.1 Geospiza fortis
AGTACCAAGAATGTCTGCAGAGAAAAAATGAGAAGTGCTGCTTACAGACAAAGCATTTGAATCTCAGCAAACATCCATCCTTCAGTCAGTACAGATAACTCAGGCCAGAGGAATCTGCAAAGAAAGCTACCACCACTGTTCCAAGCAAATAATCTGCAATCATTATCTACAACTATTCACTGGAGAATTAAGAGTACTGCAGCAAAGCTTTATAAATTATTCTCTCGCGTAACGTTTTTTCCTTGCTTATTCCTGAAATTGCTCCTGAAGCAGCAACTACAACAGACTTCTTCCCAAGTTCCACTTGAAACTTCAGTCTTTTTCTCCACCACACTTTGGGTCACACTTGCCTTCAAGAGGGATGCACAGAACTAGCCCTGCAGAAACAAATGAAGCACAAGTGCAGCCTTGCACTCCAAGAGCCACCCATAGTTTTTCAGTGACAGTGTGCACAAGTAGCGCTTGCACTTCGTTCCAGCAAAACCTGTACAGCTTTGCACTCCCTCATGTACCTTCTTTTTCCACTAATGGCCATGTTTTACTGTTAAAGGAGTGCTGCAATCACAGGTAAATCAAACTATGGAATTTAAAAGGCCAGCATGCTTTAGATTTTTATAACTTGTCTTTCAAACACACATGAAGTGAAACAGAGGCCTCAGCAATGAAAAAGTGGTTTTGTTCAGAGGTCCATTCAAAACCCTGCCCCTTTGCTATTAGCACTAAACAGTGAACTTACGCATGCAATCTAGCAGCACAAGAGTTGGCCAAAAGTTACAGCAATGTCCTGTTGAAGTAGGCAAAGCCAGGACATTAAGGGAGTAATGCCTTACCTGTACTGTTTCCCATTCTCTTCACCATCCCACTGTAGGGGAGTGAATAAATGGCTGTGTGGGGCCCAATATCCAGCTCAGATTAAGCCACAACAGTCCTTCTTGGTGCCCAGCATGGGTCTTGCAGGGTTCAAGATAACAACAGGTTTGACTGGAATGT
>NW_005062778.1:0-990 GCF_000277835.1 Geospiza fortis
GGGATATCAAAAACTGTCAGTGATCACTAGTGATTGCAGCAAACTTTGTTTTTGCAATGCTACAAACAAGTGTTTCCATTCAGACATATTCAAAATGATATTCAGCAATGATAGATCTGCTCTTTGTGCTCCAGATCTCACATTTTGACACATGTATTAGCAATTTGCTAAGATGCAATCAATCACCACACAATCTGGCTGTATCTACATCTGAACTCTGAAAGTGCTTACCCTTCCAACATCACATAGAGAGGTCTTTAGCTGTCTTAAATTTTGTGTCCTGCTTCTGAACTCTGGCTTTCCTGTGACATGACATCACCATTCCAAACCCTCATCACAACTGAGGGGAAAAAAAATGCAAACAAATCCAAACCCACCTACCTTGAAACCTAACTCACATAAAGCCAGTTCATCAGATCCAGCTTAAGTAAAAGCATTGCACTGAGCATACACAGTACAAAAACAAACAGAGAATAGATTTGGTATGTGACAAACGGTATGCATCCCATGCACACTTGTGTGTGTGTATGTATATATAAAGAATTGGACCTGACAATCCTTATGGGTCCCTTCAACTTGAGATATTTTATGGAACTATGCTCCTTCTGTAGAAAATCTGTATCACAGAGTATTAAACAACATTCAGCTACACTCAAGGTTTATACGATTGTAAAAATAAGGTCAGAATGTAACTGTGAGTAATGTGCCTATCATTAGCTTCTGTCCTTTTAGAATTTTTATTTTTAGTATAGAAGGAAAAGTGTCTAGTGTATGTTCAGACCTTTTCTCTATAAAGTTGACTAAAACTTTGTTTGCTACTTTTCAGTCTTACTGTTAGAAATCAAGAAGAAGAGAGAGCAAGGAGAACATCTCATGAACTCCAAGCAGAGGGTATTCCAAATTGTGAGGAAAGGTATGGTCTTTATTAAGTGTTCTGTCAAGCTAAAATGAAATAAACCCAACAAGCCATACTAAGTAGTTGCAATGGTT
>NW_005062779.1:0-990 GCF_000277835.1 Geospiza fortis
AGTTAGGACCTTCCTGTCAATAATAATACCGCCAATAGATTTTTTAATTTAAAGATATTTCTCTGCTTTTTAAGCGTTAAAATATTATTCAAAATATTTAAGTAATGTTTTTATAATTGAAAGCGTTTAATTAATAATTTAAAACGAATCGATTTTATGAAAGGTTTTCGATATTAATAGGGTGCGATTTTTGGTTAATTAAGTGCTTTTAATTTGATAAAAGAAGTAACAATAGAATCAGTTTATTGATAAATATTTGGGTGTTAATTGGATTTTAATTAAGGAGATGGGTGTGAAATATCTTTCAAATAATTAATTTGTGTTTTTAATCATTAAGGAAGTACTTTAATTGTAGAAATTAGTGCAAAACACCTTTAAATACACGGATTTTTTGTTCAGTTTCTGCTAGTTTTCCTAATTAAAAGCGTTGTATTAATGAGTAATAATATTAACTAATTGTTGGCATTGCACAGGTATTCATTAGGGGTATTAATAACTAATAAGCTGAGTTATTTGTTTGCTTTTTGCTTAATTAAAATCTTAATAATAACGAAAGATGTGAAGGGAAGAATTTAATTACGGGTATTTATTAATTATAATATGGGGTTGTTTAATTAATTTTAAGATTTTCAGTTGTGTGTAATTGAAAGGGGTTTGTTTGTAGTTAATAGCAACAAATCGATTAATTGAAAAGTGATTAATATTTATATTTAAAGCCACACTGTGGATATTTAGTGCTGTAGGAAATGATCTAATTAAAGGTATTAATTAATGCTTAATAAACGAATTTTTTCAAGGTTTTTTTTCCCAATGAAAGCCGCTTAATTAATAACCAATACCTTTAATTAACCAGGTCGATTTCAAGATGTTTCTATTGTTACTTCCATCACTTAAATACTTTTGTAGCAATTAAGAAATATTAATTAAATCAGGGAAAATCTGGCTTTTGAAATTAATTAATTCTTTATTATTTTGCTGTTTAGCTTGGAT
>NW_005062780.1:0-990 GCF_000277835.1 Geospiza fortis
AAGTTTGAAGCCTGTATGCATTAGACATGAAACAGTGAGTGGAAGAATTCTTGGCATAAAAGAGAAAAATTGTGAAGACCACAAAATCAACCTGAGGGACAGAGAGCAGCTCAGCTTGCAGCACTTGAACCTGCACCAGTGCCAGAGTGGTACCAAGCTGATTTAAAGCAAGCACATGTTCCCTGCTCTGGCTTTGCTTCAGGCCCTGCTCTGCACAGCACCTTCAAACTCTGATTCTCTGCATCACAGAACCAACCACAGGGCTGCAGCAGAGTGCAACATTCTACCCCAGACCCAAACTCCAAGTGCTACTACCATGGCATTTCTGCTCCTTCGTGCGTGGAGACTTTGGACACAAAAGCCTTCATGCTCTCAGCAACTGTTTCCAAGTCATATTTTTCCTCTTCCTCACTTGTGGAAGGAAGGGACTCATTTCTTGTCTCCTTCAGCATCTGATCCAGAGCACCTGGTGTAATATCCAGCCAGCTGTCATCTGAAAGAACACAGCACAGATCTGTTACTCTGCACAAGCCTGCTGGCCCACAGGCCCAAACCAGCTGACTGACAGGACTGCAATCATCCTGCAGCTCAGTTCTGCAGCTCAGTTGTTGTGCTGGTCCTGGGTCACACACAGCAAAAGGCAGAGTGAGGATGAGAAGAACTGAGTGGAGATTTCTTGTCACTACTTAAAAACTCTGCTTTGCAGAGCTCAAACTAAGAGAGACCATTCCAGTCACTGAGAAACCTTTGGCCACTAAGGGGAGGAAGAAAGGCTTACTCTACATTGGGAGAGCCAATCCAGTGTTTAGTCTTAAGGAAGGCTGGACTGGCTCTCCCTTCACAGCTGTCAGCATTGCCCCTCTCCCCCCACAAATAATCATCTGTAATAGGAACAATTCCCCCCAGCCAACTCACCATCCTCTGCAGGAAGACAAGATGCTTCTCTCTCAAATTCCTTCAGATCAATGGGTGTTGTCTGTAGTAGTGTCA
>NW_005062781.1:0-990 GCF_000277835.1 Geospiza fortis
AAGAAGCCTATTAGCTCATCCAGAAAAAACAGGATTGTTCCCCATGGGATAATTGCAAATATTCAGTCCAAAGTAGATTTAAAGCTGTAAAATAAGGTAGCCTCTTTAGCAAGATCACTCAGCATGGCCAAAAAGTCAGTTCCATAAAGCTTCTTCTAAACATTAAATTTAAATGTTTCCTCTTTAAAAAGGTTTAAAGCTAGGATCTTGGTCTCCTTTGGATTCCCTTCTAGTCAATAAAGAGAGGGAAGAGTTGGGAGGCTGACCTTCCCTTCACAAACAGCTTTCCTCCTACCCAGCTCCTCTGTGTCAGCTCTCAGCAGGGACATGTGGCAGTTCTAGTGCAAAATGCAGAACCTCACTGTGTTCTGTACGAGAGCAGGGGTTCTGACACAAGGCTGGGTCTAGGTGAATGTCCTTGTTGCAAGCAGTGTCAGTCCTTGCTCTAAATGCCAGGCTGTATTTCCACTGCTCACAAAGTCTCCATGCAGCGCTTCAGGCCCATGAAACATCCAGATTTAACAGAGAATTAATAAGTGTATCAGAAGAGCTCCGATGTACCTGGGAGGTAAAGAATTACAAGATTTGCAGACATAAGAATCATAGCAAGTCTACCACAATCCAGACTAAATCCAAAGCATTACAGCACCAAACACAACAGCATCTTGCTTTGGGCTCAGGAGAGCCAGTAATGTCACCAAGAGTAATTTGTGCGAAAAGGTGGAAACAACAGCATTTAGCACTAATTAAAACATCAATGGATCCCGAGTGGTGAAACCAACAGTCTTCAGCCTGCACGTGTTAGGTCATCTGATTATTATTAACACCCAATTTTTA
Source organism: Geospiza fortis (assembly GCF_000277835.1). NCBI lineage: Eukaryota > Metazoa > Chordata > Aves > Passeriformes > Thraupidae > Geospiza > Geospiza fortis. Next base: position 838 of record NW_005062781.1, read on the forward strand.
AAAAGAAGCAGTAAGAAGGTGAAATTTTCCACATGACAAAACAGAGTTGGAACTCAGGAGAAGATGCCTCTTAACATCCAAACATTCCAAGAAAAGCCTTAGCAAACTCTAAGTAACAGTTACTAGTGAATGGGTAATGATCCCCCTAAAAAA
>NW_005062782.1:0-989 GCF_000277835.1 Geospiza fortis
CCCATTTCCCTCATTTTCCCCATTTCCTCCTGGATTTTTCCCATTTTCCTGTAGTTTTTCCCATTTTCCTGTAGTTTTTTCCCATTTTCCTAGTTTTTTGCTATTTTTCTCATTTTTCTGAACTTTCCCAACTTTTTCCCCATTTTTCCTTGCTTTACTCATTTTTACCAAATTTTTCCCTTTTTACCTTCATTTTCCTGGTTTTCCTGATTTTTTTTCCTCATTTTCTATTGCTTTTCCCACTTTTTCACCATTTTTAAACTTTTCTTCCCTAATTTCCAATTTTCCCTATTTTCTCCCACGTTTTTCCACATTTATTGTTGATTTTCCCTTTTTTTTTCTGTTTTTTTCCCATTTTTTACTGTTTTTTCAATTTTCCTGGATTTTTTCCCATTTTTTGTTGATTTTCCCATTTTCCCCCATTTTTCCTGGGTTTTTTTCCCATTTTTTCCCATTTTCCCCATTTTTTGGCTGCTTTTCCCCATTTTTTCACCACTTCTCCCTTCCCCCCCTTTTTCCCATTTCCCCCAGTTTTTTTTCCCATTTTCCTGCTTTTTTTCACACATTTTTTGCCGGTTTTCCCATTTCCCCAGTTTTTCCCCGGGTTTTTTCCCCATTTATTTTCCCATTTTTTTGCAAATTTTTCCCATTTTTTCACAATTTTTTCCCATTTTTCCCCATTTTTCCCCATTTTTTTGCTCCCCCATACCTGGTGCCCTGCTGGGTGCCCAGGCAGCACGTGCAGCCCCACAGGTGACACAGCTGTGTCCCCAAACCCATTTTTTGGCCATTTTTCCCAATTTTTTGCTATTTTTCTCAGTTTTTCTCCCATTTTTCATGGGTTTTTTTCCTAATTTTTGTTGGTTTTCCATTTCCCATTTTCCCCCATTTTTCCTTGGTTTTTTTCCCTATTTTTTTCTGGTTTGTTACCATTTTTTGTCCATTATTCCCATTTTTCACCCTTTTTTTCCCATTTTTTCACCGTTTTT
>NW_005062783.1:0-989 GCF_000277835.1 Geospiza fortis
AAAAAAAAATCTTCATTTAATTTTTCTACTACTCACTATGTTACTGAGCAAGGTACTTTGGTGAAATATCTTTAAATCCATATTAAAGCATTACTTGCTTTATTTGATTTTAATAGATGAAATTTGTACTAAATAAACAGATGGATTCAATAAAATTTTTACAAATTCATCCATAAAATTTTTACAAATTTGCTTCACTCTTACTGTGAGAGCATTTTTTGTTAGTGTCTTTTCCTTTTTCAGTGTTCCTTTCTCATACCATGTGTGCCATCCCTTAAGCTTTTCTGGCAGTAGTAACAGCATGTGATTATAGGAAAGAAAATGGTGATTTAGAGCTTTTGTCAGTGAGAGGTCATAGGAATAAATTATTTGTATGGGGAGACAGTTGTGTCATGGACCTTTGTAGCATATCTTGTACTTACCTAGTGGCTCACTGTGGGAGGAAGTGAGTGTTGGAAAAGCTGAGCCGTTGGCTATCCAGCGTAGCAGTTCCTGCACTCAGATTTGGCACTGTAACTTTTCTTTCCTCTTTTCCTCCTCCTAAGTTTATGCTATTATTTTCACTATTCCACACTTTTAACATCTCTTGATTCTATAGGGAATTGAGGAGGGAAAGGATTTTTCTCTCATTGTACCCCCCTGTATGCCTTCCTCTCTCATCTGTGGGCTTCCTTGTCTACTGTATTCTGCTTGTTAGACAACCTATTAATGTGGGATCAGCCTACTTCGTGGTCTATGAAGCTAAACATCAAAATTACATTATTTTGCTGGCAATTGTTTAAAGTGCAAGACAGTCTTTTGTTGTCATCTAAGTTCTGGACAGCAGTGTTGGGTAACAGGAAAAAAAAACAGGAAGGAAAACATTGCACCAACATCAACAAAATACAGATTATGGGAAGGAATGTGGAAACTATCAACTTCTGTTACTCAGGGTTACATTACTCTTTTGCTATTCTGCCTTGCCATCATGGCAGGGAAGGGAGGGGGGG
>NW_005062784.1:0-989 GCF_000277835.1 Geospiza fortis
TTAATGCTAACTAACCCGAGTGACCCCAATTAATGATGCTAATTAATGCTAATTAACTAGCATTAATGTTAATTAACCCGAGTGACCCCAATTAGCACTAATTAACGCTAATTAACCCGAGTGACCCCGAGTGACTCCAATTAACCACACTAATTAATGCTAATTAATCTGAGTGACCCCGAGTGACCCCAATTAACGCTAATTAACGCTAATTAACGGTAATTAACCCGAGGACCTCCGAGTGATCGCAAGTGACCCCAATTAACAACGCTAATTAACGCTAATTAGCACTAATTAACCTGAGTGACCCCGAGTGACCCCATTAACAATGCTAATTAACGCTAATTAACCCCAGCCTGCCACCTCGGGCATGGACTGGCCCCTAACCTCGTTAATTAACCCCAAACCGCTAATTAATAATGGGTTAATTAACATCAAACACCCCCAGAACCTAAAACCCCGTTAATTAACCCCAAACCATTAATTAGTCATAGATTAATTAACTTTAAACCCTCTCCAGTGCCCAAAACCCCCTTAATTAACCCCAAATCGTTAATTAATGATTAATTAATTAACACTAAACCCCACCCCCTGAACCTAAAACCCCCTAATTAATCCCAAACTGTTAAATAATAATTAATTAATTAACATTAACCCCCCCAGAACCTGAAACTCCCTTAATTAACCCCAAATTCTTAATTAGTCTTGCATTAATTAACACTAATCCCCCTCCCACAGAACCTAAACCCCGTTAATTAACCGTTAATGAGTCATTAATTAATCCTTAATTAACGATAATGAATTAATCATGAATCATAATCATTAATGACAATCAATTAATCATTAATTAATCATTAATTAATCAGCATGGCCCCCCTCAGAGCCCTCATTAAGTGGTCTGGGGGGGCTCATTAGCATAATTAATGCGCTAATTAATGAGCTGCCCCGATTTCCGCAGAGGCGGCCGAGGAGGAAGAGGAGGAGGAGGA
>NW_005062785.1:0-989 GCF_000277835.1 Geospiza fortis
AGCTCATAAGACCTGGCTCAAGGAGAATCCTATCACATAACCTATCAAAAACTGTTATTAATGCTCATTATGTATTGTATTGACTTCAGACAGATTGTAAAAACTCCTGGGGTCAGTGTAAGAAACCCAACATAAACATGGAACTTGTCAATTTTTTCATATTTGAAGCAAAGCAAGAGATGACAAATAGAAGTAGACCATCATTATGCACGAGGTTCAAAACAGGCATCAAGTAGATAATGTTCAAATTTAATAAAACGTGCTCTAACTTCCAGTGAAAACACCATTCAGCTGGTTCCAGACAATACTGAATGAAATATAGGGCCAGTCTTCTTTTTTCTATTTTTTTCTTGGTGTCATAGGAGAGGGGAGTGAAAGGCAAGGTGGTAGTTTGGCTGCTGGCCAACGTCAACTCACCACAATCTTTTAAAGACAGCTCTTAAGGAGTGTATCACAGCCTTTGGATGATCCTACCATAGAGGTATAGTAAAATAAGACAAACAATTTCCTGAAATAACTGAACTGATAACGCTGGAAGAAATCAATTCCTGACATAGCTGCAAGAGGACAATATCTTAGTGAGACAGAGGTTAAAAATCTTTATCTTCCAATTTTACATCCATGTCTTCTGTGTTCTCGATCTAACATCTTTCTATCAGAAAATAAACTGCAGTTCTATACTTAGATTTTTATGTTTTAAAATGGTTGCTTAAGTCTTAACAATTTCTAAAAAACCTCACAAATCTGCAAATCTGCAAATCTCACTCTTGTGGGCATCCTCACCTGAGAAGCCTGATTTTGCTGGTTTTTGAAGGAGAAACATAACTGGAAATTTACCTGGATTAAAATCATTGAATTTGAGGCTACATAGAGAAGAGTCTCACTTTTTTGGACTTACTTTCCTCCATCAAGACCCTGGGACTTCTCTTGAAGCTATTCTCGTTCAATTTGATATTGGATGCATATAGGAGGATGTGTTGCATCTTTCA
>NW_005062786.1:0-989 GCF_000277835.1 Geospiza fortis
TGATATTTCTACAAGTTTTTAAATATCATAGGAAACTTAATTCGATCACTTTATTCTCTAATATATATATACACAAAGGTTCTTATATTATTTGAATGCATATCTTAGGAAAAATCTGCACCATTGAAACAAATAATATGTGGAGGAATATATATGAAACACAGAGACATGCCTCAGATTTGTTCAAAGCTCTTTCTCTCTCTGTCACAACAAAATGTTGTGCAGAGACTGCAAAAGACATAAAGCTTTACATTCCATGCGTGGGGATATTGCAACATCAATTTTCTGGCAAATTCTAGCCTCTCACAGTCACAAATCTGACCAAAAGATTCTCAGATTACTAAAGTAATCTCAGAGTATAAGAGTGTGCAAGTTTTTAAAAGCATTTCTATTTCTTGATGGCAGTGTTTTTTGTAGCTGCATGTATACATGGGGATGTGTGTGTGCATTTTCATTTTTTAGTAAGTGTGGTATGTAGCAAGAACCATGAATTTAAAGAATTTCTTTTGAGACCTGTATTTCCTTTTGCTGATGATTGTTCCTTATCTTAGAGTGCACAGAATGCTGTTGGCTGAATTGAAGCTCCATTGAGTGAAACAATCGGATTCAACCAAGAAGAGAAGAAAAATGATCCTCTTAGTGGCATTCCTTTGCACAGGAGAGAAGTGCTTACCTTGTGATGGTTATTGGCAGTTTGTACAAATGATAGTGCACAGGGGTTTAGGTTAACCTGTTTACTTTTACATGACCTGAGATATTAAAAATATCCTTATTTTGAAGGGCTGCCAGGCGGTAACTCAGCATGACATATATTCTGGAGGCAGCATCATGAAATGGCATACACTGTTATCGAATTTTTAGTATTCAGTGAATATTGGTCATGATTTACAATAATTTTGAAAAATCAGCATTTGTAATGGGATTCTCTTATCTCTGAAAAGCATTTCTGACATTCAGTAGTGCATCACAGAATTGATTTATATTTTTTT
>NW_005062787.1:0-989 GCF_000277835.1 Geospiza fortis
GGTTACTCTGTTCTGTTGATGTAAATCTGAGTGGCTTCGGGGAAAACTGCTTCCCTCTTTCTCATCTGTTTGGGTAACTGATTTATTTGTTTGGGATTCTGGACTTGGAATTGATTTTGTTTATGTGCTTTAAGCTCCTGTGAGGCAGTGACAAACATTGCTCATGTCTCAGTAACTCTGCCGATCTGATTATCTGAAGTAATTGCATTATGTGACCTCTCACTTTCCAAATCTTCAATGTTGTTACCTGTTTTAAGACAGTCTCTAAGAGCAGCTCTGAAAGGAGGCTGAATTGCCCCCAAAGTGAAGCTCTGTAAGAATTTGAGGAAGGGGGAAAGTCCTAGTTTTCTTTTCTGCTAAATGTTTCTATGTCCATCTTCATTATACTAGCTAAAAGGAGAATGAGGTAAAAAGGCTCTGCAGCCCTTTCCAACTAGCTTTGTGAAACACTGTATTTGGTGTGCTGCTTAAGACTGTACCAGAACAAGCTAAAAAGTTGTGGAGATCAGCTAGTCCCAGGTTTACTGAAAACACAGTTTAATGAGAATTTTTGCTTTAATAATAAATAAGGCTCTTCTCCTTGAGTCACAGACTAATGAAATGGCATTTCCAATAGTACTGCTCCTTTGGGCTGCTGATGAGTAGGAGCTTCAGTTGATGTGAAAGGGTGTGCTGCATCCTCAGATACTCGACTGCTGTGAAGTGCAGAAGTGGGATGTCTGGCTTTTGGCAGTGTTAATCACCTGTGCTTGAGGGACATTTGTGCATGGATTAATGAAGTACGGGGCAGGGCAAACTGGATCATGAAAATACTTAGATTTAATTATCTATTTATTAATTCGTGCTTTTATTGGCTATTACAAGACTTATGGACAGCTAGGATCAGAACCTAAACTTGCTGGAGGACTGCATTTGGGATAGTGGGGGAGAGGAACAGTATGGAGGAATGGAGCTAAATTTTCTTCTTGAGATTGTTGCTTGGAAAAAAT
>NW_005062788.1:0-989 GCF_000277835.1 Geospiza fortis
AGCCACACCTGTCTCACCTGGACACAGTTACAGCCACACCTGTCTCACCTGGTCACACCTGGGCAGGGCTCAGGAAATCTGTAACCCACTCAGGTGTGCCCAGGTGTGCTCAGGTGCGCCCAGATGAGCCATATGACACCAAACCTCTCCCAACCCTCCCCAGGTGCCTCCCTTGGAGCCCCCAAGCCGCCCAGGTGTGCTCAGGTGTGCCCAGGCGTGTTTTGACCATGCCCAGGTGTGCCCAGGTATGCTCAGGTGAGCCCCGAATTCCTCCACAAAGCCGCAACAAAACACCAAACCCCTCCCGAACCCTGCCCAGGTGCCTCCGCTCAGGTTCCAAACCCCGCCCAGGTGCGCCCAGGTGCGCTCCTCACCTGCTCCTCGGTTTTCAGGTCCCCGAAGTCCTTGAGGAACTCGGCCTCGGACGGGAACTGGGAGGGCTCCAGGAAGTGCAGGAGGCTGAAGAGCTCCTCGACCGTGTTCTGCAGAGGTGTGCCCGTGAGTAACACCTTGTGCTCCTGCAGGTGACACAGGTGAGACAGGTGAGGGAAAATACGGGGAAATAAATGATACAGGTGAAAAACTGATACAGGTGAGGCTGGAGAGCTCCTCGACCGCGTTCTGCACAGGTGTGCCCGTGAGTAACACCTTGTGCTCCTGCAGCTGACACAGGTGAGACAGGTGAGGAAAAATAGAGAGCAAAACAGGTGATACAGGTGAGATAACTGAGACAGGTGAGGCTGGAGAGCTCCTCGACCGTGTTCTGCACAGGTGTGCCCGTGAGTAACCCCTTGTGCTCCTGCAGGTGACACAGGTGACACAGGTGAGACAGGTGAGGGACAGGTAAGGGACAGGTGATACAGGTGAGGCTCAGGTAAGACACACGTGATGCAGGTAAGACATGAGACAGGTGAGACACCTTGCAGTGACCCCAAACCCCACAGGTATCACCCCAAACCCCTCAGGTGAGTGCCCAGGTGTGCCCAGGT
>NW_005062789.1:0-989 GCF_000277835.1 Geospiza fortis
GGTGGTGCTGCCTTCTGTGGCCGGGTCCCGTACGAGGAAGGGAAAAAAGAAAATAACATTGGCAGAGCACAAGGTAAAGCGCAATAGTTCTTCCCTCTGACCTAGTTCTCACGTAGAGATAGAAGTAATAGGTGCAAGCTACTAACGGAAGTAAGAAATTGACTGCAAAAAATAAACACTAAGTGAAGAGAGTTGCTGCATAGAACCAGACTTAACTGGGTTTAAGAGGAAGTGCAGCTGTCAACCCAGCACAGTGATCCTGTTCGCCATTATACTATGACCTCAGGTGTCATATTCACACATTTTTGAACATGCCTAGGGATGCTGACTCCTGCACAACTCTGGGCACCTTGTTCCAATGTCTGACTACCTTGGACAGCCTCTGTAATTGTCTAAGGGAGGGTACATTACGGCTCCACTAGCCAGTCCCCGAGAGTCCTCAACAATTTCTCCTTCCTCTTTGAGCTCTGCCACGAGGCAGAGCAGATCACCACCTCACACAGCTGATTTCTCTGCTGCCCCCAAGTCCAATCTGGCAGACACTCCTCCACCAAATAGCAGAGCTCATGGCAGTGCTGCTATCCATGCACCACGCTGCGTGACCACGGCGGGAGCCACGGCACCTGAGCTGGCCCGAGCTCAGCCAAGCTCTCAGCACTGCTCACAGGCTCCAGGGAGATGAGTCAGCTGCAGGAGGAAGGTAACTGTGCTGCCCTCCCCACCGGAAAAACCCAACCAAACAAAAATTATAACAGCTTTAATAAGTTTGATACAAATAAGGTACTTTGTATATATAGTGAGCAGCATTCTGCTTAAATTCATATAAAAGTTAAAAATTTTAACCAGATCCCATATAATGGGGGACTACAACTGTTCAATGGTGCTTATCTTGGTGTTGGCGGTGCTGGTGATACCTTAAAGGCCTAGAAATGAAATAAGACTTTTGAGCCAATGTTAGCGTGGGAGATAATATAAAGGCTGGTCTTTAT
>NW_005062790.1:0-988 GCF_000277835.1 Geospiza fortis
TCATCAGCCTGATGGCAAATGATCCTGGGCTCTGTTTGTTACCCAGGACTACATCGACATTACTGTGTCCAGTCTGGCACTTCCCACTAGAAGAAGGACAAAATGGACATTCCAGCAGAGAATTACCAAATGACAGAAGGGTGGGAGCACACAGCACACAAAGAGAGACAGATGGGAGCAGTTTTTTAAGTCTGGAAAAAAGAATGTTGAGGAGGTTTTTAGCTGCAGTCTGCCACCACCTGAAGAGAGTTACAGAGGAGATAGGGGCAATTCTTAATTGGGCATGACTGAAAAGACAAAACCAACAGGAACTTGTTCCAACAAATTAAATTCAGATAAGATAGAGTGATGAAGCACCACAGAAAGGTCAAGAAATCTCTCTCCTTTGAGCTTTGCAGAGCTTGACCTGACAAGTCCCTGAAAAACCTGACACTCTAAAATATGTTTGTAACAGCAGAGCGAGTTAAAATATTCTGGAATGAATGTTATCTTTCCAACCCAAGTTTTTGTATGATTCTTTGGTATGGATGTCAAATGGAAAAGTCTGTGGCATCTCAAACTGCAACAGAAATTCATGTTTAGGGAAGTGGATCTGGTACCCACTGAGTAGATTTCAACACTGAGCAATATGTTCAATCCTATCCAGGGAATGGATGCTCTGCAGATGATCCATGTCACTCTTCCACTGGGGAGCCAAGAGCTGAGTGCAGTACTCCACATGTGAATATATTTATAATTTTACAGCATAACTCTGCCCATGTCTCTGTTACATCAGCTGTGCCTTGGTCTAGCTGAGAGCTGAAAGTGTCAGAGGTACTAAAATCTCTCAGGGGAGCTGTTTAAGCACTGCTCTGACCTCACATCTAATGGCCTAAATAGCAGCTACTGAGTTGCAAATCATTGTTTTTGTCTCTTTTTATAGCTTGTCACTGTTAGAACACAGCACAGCCTCCAAAACCCCATATTGAACAAACCCAGTAACCTCTTT
>NW_005062791.1:0-988 GCF_000277835.1 Geospiza fortis
AGGTGCATATGTTTGTATTTACAGGGACAGTAAAGGACCCTTCAGGTACCTCAACTACTGTTGGAAATTCCTCCTGGAGTGTAGGAATTTATCCATCAACAAATGGGTCAATTTCCTTCATCACACCTTGAACTACAGAATGTCCGGTACTTGCTGGACACATGTCCTGTACATGTAGCATTACTTCTGACTCTGTTTTACAATGAATATCGAGAACTGCTCCAGTAAACTTAGACAAATATCAATAAATAAGTTTACATCTGCCTCGACTTTGGCTGTTTTCCAGGTAGAAAACAAAGAAACAGCTTGGAGAAATAGCAGCAAACCAGCAGAAACCCTCCCATTTAATGAGAACTAAGACTACAAGAAACAACTCCCCATGTTTAACAACAAAATACAGTTTTTTAAATGCTTCTATTTTCAACAGCTTTCCAAGACTGACACCAGGGAAAGATAATTTCTTTCATTAAAATAACTGGTTCTGTGAGGAAAAACAGGAAAGGATGAAAATTGACCCAAGCATGGGCTGGTGATATCAAGTTGGTTGCCATCTTTCCATGACATTTCAGCACATTTTTCATGGCTCTGCAGTCACTTCTATGGCAAGGCTTACCACAGTACTAACTTCACCATTTCTATCAAGGAAATAAAATATACTGTGTGACCCTCACTCTGATTACATTATTTAACTCAACACTGGTGATTACAAATATTGGTATTTTACATGAAATAGAATATTTTGGAGCTCTCTTCCAAAATCCCCATTGAGACCTCAATGCAAGAAGAAATCTGCCACTTAAGTATGCAACTTTCTGTCATGATAGCATCTCTCACTTTGCACTGAGCAAATTAAATCACTTGAGAATGCTACAAAAGACAGAAAACTTTAAACTAAATGCCATTCATAATGCTACACAGCAGAGCAAATGATGTGCTCCCTTTGATACAGGAAAACATATTTACAGCATTGCCTATTGTTAAATAGAGG
>NW_005062792.1:0-988 GCF_000277835.1 Geospiza fortis
TTTTTTTTAAACAAATCTTACCCTGTTGCCTTGGAGGCCAAAGCTGAACTTCTGGAGAGTCTGGCATTAACCTCAATGATGTAGTACTCCAGGGAAGTTGGATGCAGAGCAAACTGGATGTTACACTCTCCCACAATGCCCAAGTGTCGGACAACTTTGATGGCACGATCTCTCAGCATCTGAAACTCCTCATTACTGAGGGTCTGGCTTGGAGCCACCACAACAGAATCTCCTGTTTGTCACAAGGTAGCAGAGAAAGGAAAATGAGAAGAAATTGTGGCCACACAATTCACTGTCTTTGCTAACACACTACTAGTAATGACATTACCAGAGATTACCACTTGTGCATGAACAGCTGATAAAAAGCACAGATAGTCAGAAGCCCAGAGTTGGAGACAGGCTGGGGAATCTTATGCAAAACACAATCACAGGTGTAGGTTTAGTCTGTTTCATGCTCTATCTGGCTGTATTCAGGACCTGAGCAGTATTTTTCTAGCCCACTTTATCAATCCCAAAGCTCTGTCAATAACACCAGGCAGAACAGCAGTGCATATAAAAAGTCACTGAGCCAGCCTTTGCCCAAGCCTACCTGTATGGACTCCCATAGCATCAATGTTTTCCATGTTGCAGACAGCAATACAGTTATCAGCAGCATCTCTCACAACTTCATACTCTATCTCCTTCCAGCCAACAACTGACTTTTCCACCAGAATTTGGTTAGTCATTGCAAATGCCTGGGAAGAGGTTAGGGAAAATAAACACCTAAAAAAATCCACAACACTCCCCCAAAAACCTGCACCAAACCCCACATTAGACCATATTGCACATTTAAGACTTCTCTCCAGACATCCCAGACCAAATGAAAGATGAAAATAAGTTCATAACATTGATAACAAGCACTTTCTATTTCTCTCTTTCTTAAAAAATGCTTTACTGTGATTTGAAAGGCACATTTGAAAATATATATGGAATATGATGGGGAAAAAAA
>NW_005062793.1:0-988 GCF_000277835.1 Geospiza fortis
GCAGTGGCCCCAAGCTTTGCCAATAGCGCTGCTGAGGATTCAGATAAAACCGAGGAGTGGAATGACAGTTAGTCCTTATGAGATATTGTATGGGAAACCATATGAATCTCCTGAACCTAACCCAAGTGTACATGTCACGGGAAAGCAGGAAGTATATAATTATGTTTTGTCTCTCGGAAAAACTTTAGCTCAGCTTTGGAGCGCCCTCGTGTGGAATAGGCCGCTGACTCTCGAGAATCCAGTTCATGACATACATCCAGCAGATGAGGTGTACATTAAAAACTGGAACGAAGAACCGCTGAAAGAAAGGTGGACTGGACCCCATCAGGTACTGTTGACCACCTTTATAGCAGTCAAAGTAGCTGGTGTGGACCCCTGGATTCACTATACCCGAGTGAAGAAAATCCATTCCAGACTATGGACTGTGTAAACCGTGGGACCAACAAAGCTGCAGATGTGTTTAATTGTTCCAATAATGTTGTCAGTAATTGTGCCAATGCTTATTTTATGGTTATTAATGTCTTTGGGATGTGGAATGCAAAAAGATCAACTAACCACTCTTCATTCTAGAATGAAAAGGAGAGTACAGGAAGAAACACAGGTGATAAAGATTTCCAATGCAATTCGGGCTGAAAATGTAATCATTGGATTAGTCAAAGACTTTGCCAAAATGCAAAACACCAGCAGAATAACTGCCTGTCTGCCAATACCGAAGACAGCAGGAGACCCAATAAGTTGGGGAATCATAACGTCAAAATTACCTAAAATACAAAAGAACAAAACAATTGCATGCAGACAGGTGCCGGAGTCAAAGCAAATAGTCAGAGAAACCTGGAAAGTAACAGGAGAATGGATGAGACCTCTGAGGAAACAGGACTGTATTTTAAGTCATGGCAGGGTAGGACAAATCATAGAGTGGTGGGTTAAAGATCAAAACATCACAAATTGGGAATGCTTTTTACCACACTATAAAAAGATTACAGAGAAT
>NW_005062794.1:0-988 GCF_000277835.1 Geospiza fortis
AAAAAAAATTCCAAAAGTTAAAAAACATAAAATGGTGGAACAAATGAGAAGAAACCCTACCTTCAGCTATTTGGGGGTTTTTTGGAGGTAAAAGACAAACTGGAACACAAAGATCAAAATTTCAAGCTGAAATCAATTTACTCCCATTCCTTGCACTAGTAAAAAAACTTCACCAAAAAATAGAGAATCAGCCACCAAGCAGTAATGATGAAGATGATGGATTTCCTGCAGGTAGACATTCTAAAATTACCAACTGAGGACTCCTCTGCAAGTTCACTTGATGATGATTGCTGCTAACCAAAGCAGGATTTTGTCTAGATAGTCTGTTCCATTGTAGAAAATAACTCCTATTCCTGCATTTCACAGCCTGAGCACAAGACAAAGCAGCCCTTCCTGATCTAAGCATTCCTACTGCAACACTCTGTGTGCTGTCAAAGGTGGGCATTAGGAAGACAGAGCTCGTTCACCACAGGAAATCCTGCTCTGGGAGGACACAAGCTACAAGTCTGCAGCAGAAAAAGTGCTGTTTGAGCCACTCTGTGATCTTCCTAGTAACTTTTGGTGTGGATTATAATCCTTATTGTGAAAGAGATTAAACATCTGAGAAGGATGCAAAGGCTGCTGAAATCCCAAATCAAACAAACAGTTGGATATGAATTTTAGTTTCAGAAAATGACAAACAAACCACTAAGTCACAAGGAGACTGGATACTCAAATTAACATGTTAAATGATGAGCAGGTGTGAGAACTGGGAAATTCACTGGGAGATTACAATGACCCTGGAGGGGCTTAGATGTTGGAAGGAAACTGCTCCATGGTTACCAGGCAACACACATGTGCTATTGTGCAGTGACTGTATAGAAAAGGTGATGGAGGACTTTTCCACTCCTCAGACTCAGCCTGTGGAATCTCATTATAAAGGACCATTTTTCTTTATAAACAAAATGGATGTACTTGTTAAAAAATGCAGACAAAGAGCATTTTTTTT
>NW_005062795.1:0-988 GCF_000277835.1 Geospiza fortis
TATATATATATATGTATCCAAACTGAGAACCTGCAGTCTGCCCCTCATCCCACTTCTATGCTCTGGACAAACAGAATTTGACATCACTGGTAACCTGCAAGTCACTGTGATTGGTAACTTACAAAGTGCTAGAGTACTAGGTGGGAGCTTGTAAACAATTAAAAACTAGTAAAGAGAGCTCTAATATGTTCAATTCAATTGCATAATTCCAACTTCAGCAACATCCCATAAGGCTACAAACAAGCAAACTTTTACCAGTTGAATAAGCTGGCTAATCAGGTCCGTCAGGGGTTTATTGATAAGCAGAAGGTCTTCAGCAGCCTGCGTGTCTCCTCCTGCCCCAGATTTCTGTGCCTTAACAAGAGAGAAAAGAAATCAAAAGCAACTCTGGTGATTGTTCTGTTATGAAGAACAAATTAGGTCCATTAAGTGGTCCAAGTGTGAATGGAAGTTTGAAGGGAACTTATGCACCATTTCTAGTTAAGTATTCCTGGGCTCCCAATGAGCAGTTATGCTCCCTCTGTGACAATAAGCACAAAGCAAAGGGACCCATGCTGTCGTGCCATTCTGTACAGGCTGAATATACTGACCTGCATGATATTGCTTCAGCAAAATGCAATAAAGTGTACCTGCAAAAGACCCCTCAAACCAAGATAATCAAGGTGACTTAAAATTTAGGATTCTCAGCAATATTGTCCAATTTTGCCTGCCTGCCTTACTCTGTATCCTGAAATATTCACAATACATTATGATTTAAATTATTTCTGAAACAGAAATAATAAAGTTTTCAAGTAATAAGATCAGGTACTACTTGTAATCCTGACCACTGTCATCCCCACATCATCAAGACATACTACTATCCTAGGCAGTGCTATTTATGACCCCAGGGCTCCTGAAAGATTGGCTTGCAGGATTTTTTCATTTAATGTCATTACCTTGCACCAGCTTTGAACCATAACCCTATACAGTCAATCTGCTAGAGAAAAAA
>NW_005062796.1:0-988 GCF_000277835.1 Geospiza fortis
GGAAATAGAAATTCATCCTCTTCCTCACCCCCTGGGAAAGTCAGAAATTCAGCCCTCACTGGACACGATGCCTGTGGCTCTGTGAGGATTCCCACACCAGGACAGCCCCATGTGGACACCCCCAAGCACAGCAGCTCAAACCTTCTGACCTTCTTGGCTTTTCAGTTTCCTGAGAACCTTCTTGCCCAAAATGGCTTCATCTTTGCAGTTTTATGTAACTTTCCCCTCGTCCTCCCCTCCTCCCCTCGTGCTGCTTCCTTTCTTTTTCTTCCCCAACACCTACAGACTGTATTATATCCTCTGATGCAAAAGCCCCATTCTGCTTTCACTTGTAACCATATAATGACAACAAGAAAAATAACAGTGACAGCTTTTATTTGGTCCTCCTCCTGCTGATGTTCTTGAAAAGGAATTTCAGATCCTAACTTCGGATCTCACATTGAAACCTTTTGGATTCTGCAGCTTTCTCGGTGAGGATTTTCTAAATCCTGTATTTTCTAAAGCCTTATTTAGGAGCCACAGGTCAGGCTGTGTCCTTCTTGGTTCAAGACCTGGCTCTAATCCAGGCATCCCTCTCCCAGAAACTTCCCCTCAGTTTGGAATTACCTGAGTGCTGCAAAGATGGATGTTCTGCTCCGAAGGCACGCGGAGCGTGGGCTCGCGGGCTTCGTGCTGTCTATTACAAAGGAGTTTCATTGAATTTCTGGGGGAATTTAAATCTAATTCCTCCAAAACAAATAAAGATGCATTATCTGGAGCGGTTTCTTCAGATGAAGCTGGAGCAGCAGGTCCTGAGCCCAGACATGTGCAGAGGAGCCCTGAGGCTGCAGGAGAAGCACATGGAGCAGGGAAGGGGAGTCAGGGAGTACAGACCCCACTGGGGAGTTAATAATGTGGGACAACCACCCCAAAAAATTCCATATCCTGACTTTTTCCTTTTTTCAGCCTGTTTGATGCTCACATTCCCACCTAAGAGGATCCTGAATGT